>NC_083471.1:9846149-10126149 GCF_030014155.1 Tachysurus vachellii | reverse complement strand
TAAATTAACCAGTAGCTGGATGCAGACCAGCTGTTTCTCTGGACAATGACCATGTAATTATCGTGAAATTATAGATTATTAAAACTCTGAGATCTTAAAACTCATGAACCTTGTGTGGATTTTGTTGAGTAAATTGTGTATATTTTGTGTTTATTACTTAATAATTAATGACAAACAGAAATTCAGTCAGTTCACAGTGTTTACAGCTTTTACTGATGATAATTAAAGTGATATGTTACTAATAAATCTTAATGAAAGTTGGAGCACAACACTGAGGTTGTGGATGAGTTTGTGCAGTAAAATGGAGGTGTCGTGTTGATGGAGACAGAAACAGGAGTCAGTCTGAAGCGTCTCCACTCAGCAGAATCATTTTCAGCTTCTTATCTGAACCTCCAGCCTTCACACACACACACACACACACACACACACACACACACACACACACGGTAACACAAACAAAATTATGTTATTGTGTTTATCTTTATATTTTTACAGTAGATCTATTCATAAAACCTAGGACAATGTAAACAAACTAAATTATTTTTAATAATCATAATAATAGTTATGTATATTGGATGAAAATAATATTTTTTTTTATTTTAAAAAGATTCAAATATAAAAAGTGATCAACTCTTTCCTTCATCTCCTGCTTTTACTTTCAGAATAATCCTGCACTCTTCACATCTCCTCAGAAATTGCTGACGCGACTGAGTCCTGAATTCTGATTGGTCCCGACTCTGAGTTCTGATTGGTCAATGTGGTGGTATAAAAAATTCTCCCCCTGACAGAAGAAACATTCCCTCAATAACAAGAGCAGCAGCGGGATCAGTGAACAGAGTTAAACAATTAAACGGAGTTAAACGGAGTTAAAGTGGTGTTAAAATTTTAAATCCACTCAGTAAATAATAGATTTAGTGTTTTAGTGATCAGACAGTGAGAGATGTCGCTCTGCAGCACAGTGATGAAGACTCTGATCTTCTTCACATTTTCTCTTCATCTTTCATCAGCAGGTGAGTTCTGTAATGTTTACTGTCTTTACTACATTTATTTACTCTCTAATAATAAAGTTTAACGATAAAGCTGTGATAAGGGCAAATCTGACAAAGTTACACATAAATAATACAGTTAATAAATAAATAAATCTCACCAAGTAAAACAGAAATATACACTTTATTATTATTATTATTATTATTATTATTATTATTATTATTATTTCTGTTTCATCTTTACAGTATGTCCAGTGTGTGTTGAGTTAGTGATGTAATGTTAATGTGTGTTTTTACACTTTTACAGTCACACACTCCATGCAGTATTTCTACACTGCAGTTACACCTGGAATAAATTTCCCAGAATTCACCATTGTTGGTCTGGTGGATGGAGGACAGTTTGTGTATTACGACAGTAAGATCGGGAAAATGATCCCAAAGACGGAGTGGATACAGAAGAATGAGGGAGAAGATTACTGGAACAGTCAGACACAGAATCTGCAGGGTCATCAGGAGACCTTCAAAGTCAATGTGGCTACAGCAATGCAGCGCTTTAATCAGACTACAGGTAAACACACACACACACACAGGACAGATGGATAATGTTTTACTGTGTAATTAAAGAACAGTAGAATCTGCTTCTTATAAGTGTGTGTGCAGGACAACTAGTTAAGAATTTGCTAAATTATTTTACTGTGTAATTAAACTAGTAGTTAATTGTACTAAGCAGTTAAACTAGTAGTTAATTGTACTAACCAGTTAAACTAGTAGTTAATTGTATTAAACAGCTAGTTTATTGTGAACTATTGTAGAGCTACAGGACATGTGATGAATAAAAGTCAGTAATAAAAAGAGGAGGCAGTAAATAAGATTGTAATTCAGTAGACGGTTGTGTCTGGTGCTGCTCTGTGCTTCATCACGTCACTGAGACTGAAAACACACTGAAGTGAAGGTGGAGCTGCTTACAGCACAGAGCGCCGCTCTACAGGACGCTTTACTCCATTACACTACACCGTGGACTCGTCACATCACCCGTGTGTTCATGGGAATGATGTTTGGATCGAAATCTTTAGTCTGTGCTCAGGGGGAAAAGTTTCTGCTTCATCCTGCGCTGTTGTTGTTGATCTGCTTCTCCTGCTGTGCTGCACACTGATTGGTCAGATTTACGTATCTCTCCTGTCCAATCAGATGAGCTCGTCTCTGTCGGTCAGAAAGTCAGTAGCTGTACGACGTCTTGTCGGATCTCAGAGGAACGTTTCGTCTGCATGATGGACGTTTCCTCCTTTCAGACCCTGCAGTGTTGAGCAGTGTGCAGTAAAGCTCTCAGAATTCAGCACTGACCAAAGCCACATCTTCAGTGTACACAATAAATATTTGCGTCCATCTTGTGGGTCAGAAAGTCAGAACGTCTCCGTCCCGCTTCAGCGTGGATCCAAAAACAGCTGATTGATGAATCTTCACTCCAGTACAGAAAGCTCCAGTCCAGTCCAAAGCCTGATGGAGTCGATGCCACACGCCGAACATCAGTCGCTTTACGTGTCAGAAAACTGAAGTGAACATCAGACGCTTTATTTATCTGTCTTTATGTTTCATTTGTCTGATCAGAATGAAACACATCAGGGTTTGAAATGTAGATCAGATGCATGAGTGCAGAGAAAAACCTGCAGAACTGCTGGAGAAAATATCTTCTGCTGTGGATCTTCTTCTTCTTCATGGTGTTGTTGTGTGATGTTAGTCATCATGAGCACTTGAGCACGCTGTCATGCTGCGACTGAACATCAGATTAATGTCAGAAATCTGACGCTGCAGTTACTGAGCCCATGTTTCATTAGTTCAGAGTCTGTCACGCTGCAGAGAGAGAGGTTTATACACCACTACTTTTCACATTCATCCATTTTATACATCATCCAACTGATCAGTTAACTAAAAAATGATTGTTAGAAGGATCGATGATCAAAAGAATTGTTGCCGTGAACGATTGTGTAAAACCAAACGGTCCGAATTTGTGAGCATGCGACTGAAACACTGATGGAACTGATGGATGGTGTAAATAAACCCAGCAGCCGAGTCTGTCGCCTGATTGATGAAAATCATCCTGATGATGTCATATGGTGAATTTTTAGGATTGTCTGATGACATGAAGCTCCGCCCCCTCGCTACCACACACACACACACACACACACACATCAGTGACTCTGAGAGACACCGTGTCGGCGTCTGTAATCCTGATGAAGAGGAGGATGGAGTTTCTCTGCAGGATTCTAATGAAGATGAGGTTGATGAAGGTCTCGCTGATGAACTTCACACTTCCACGTGCTGTTGGAGAAACAGCACTCTCCTGATTAGCGTGTGTGAGTGACGTGACGTGACGTCGTCGTACTGAAATAAATGAATCACACAACCGAACACGTTGATCAGTGTTTCAGAACTGAGAAAGTCACAGCGTTTAGATGCAGTGTGTAACTTTAATCAGCGCTACACATGACATTACTGCAGCTACACGTCGTGTTCAGGGTTAAACACTGGATTTATTACTCACTGTAACTTCACATCACTTTACTAACTAGACTTTCTGTCTTTAAAGAGAAACAACAACTAACTGTGTGTGTGTTTGTGTGTGTGTGTTTGTGTGTGTGTGTGTGTATACACTAATGAACTACACTAGTGTGGATACACTAATGAAGCGCTTTAATCAGACTACAGGTAAACACACACACACACACAGTAGAGTCTGCTTCTTATACGTGTGTGTGTGCAGGACAGTTAGTTACGGATTTGCTTAATTATTTTACTGTGTAATTAAACTAGTAGTTAATTGTACTAAGCAGTTAAACTAGTAGTTAATTGTATTAAACAGCTAGTTTATTGTGAACTATTGTAGAGCTACAGGACATGTGATGAATAAAAGTCAGTAATAAAAAGAGGAGGCAGTAAATAAGATTGTAATTCAGTAGACGGTTGTGTCTGGTGCTGCTCTGTGCTTCATCACGTCACTGAGACTGAAAACACACTGAAGTGAAGGTGGAGCTGCTTACAGCACAGAGCGCCGCTCTACAGGACGCTTTACTCCATCACACTACACCGTGGACTCGTCACATCACCCGTGTGTTCATGGGAATGATGTTTGGATCGAAATCTTTAGTCTGTGCTCAGGGGGAAAAGTTTCTGCTTCATCCTGAGCTGTTGTTGTTGATCTGCTTCTCCTGCTGTGCTGCACACTGATTGGTCAGATTTACGTATCTCTCCTGTCCAATCAGATGAGCTCGTCTCTGTCGGTCAGAAAGTCAGTAGCTGTACGACGTCTTGTCGGATCTCAGAGGAACGTTTCGTCTGCATGATGGACGTTTCCTCCTTTCAGACCCTGCAGTGTTGAGCAGTGTGCAGTAAAGCTCTCAGAATTCAGCACTGACCAAAGCCACATCTTCAGTGTACACAATAAATATTTGTGTCCATCTTGTGGGTCAGAAAGTCAGAACGTCTCCGTCCCGCTTCAGCGTGGATCCAAAAACAGCTGATTGATGAATCTTCACTCCAGTACAGAAAGCTCCAGTCCAGTCCAAAGCCTGATGGAGTCGATGCCACACGCCGAACATCAGTCGCTTTACGTGTCAGAAAACTGAAGTGAACATCAGACGCTTTATTTATCTGTCTTTATGTTTCATTTGTCTGATCAGAATGAAACACATCAGGGTTTGAAATGTAGATCAGATGCATGAGTGCAGAGAAAAACCTGCAGAACTGCTGGAGAAAATATCTTCTGCTGTGGATCTTCTTCTTCTTCTTCGTGTTGTTGTGTGAAGTTAGTCATCATGAGCACTTGAGCACGCTGTCATGCTGCGACTGAACATCAGATTAATGTCAGAAATCTGACGCTGCAGTTACTGAGCCCATGTTTTATTAGTTCAGAGTCTGTCACGCTGCAGAGAGAGAGGTTTATACACCACTACTTTTCACATTCATCCATTTTATACATCATCCAACTGATCAGTTAACTAAAAAATGATTGTTAGAAGGATCGATGATCAAAAGAATTGTTGCCGTGAACGATTGTGTAAAACCAAACGGTCCGAATTTGTGAGCATGCGACTGAAACACTGATGGAACTGATGGATGGTGTAAATAAACCCAGCAGCCGAGTCTGTCGCCTGATTGATGAAAATCATCCTGATGATGTCATATGGTGAATTTTTGGGATTGTCTGATGACATGAAGCTCCGCCCCCTCACTACCACACACACACACACACACACACACACACATCAGTGACTCTGAGAGACACCGTGTCGGCGTCTGTAATCCTGATGAAGAGGAGGATGGAGTTTCTCTGCAGGATTCTAATGAAGATGAGGTTGATGAAGGTCTCGCTGATGAACTTCACTCTTCCACGTGCTGTTGGAGAAACTCTGCTCACGTTCACATCAGTAACGAAGCTAGCAGGCGTCAGTTAGCCAGCGTGTCTGTGCTAATCTCTCTCTGAAGGTCAGGACGTGTCCCAGCCAGATGTTGTGAGAGCTTTGAGGAGGTTCTGTGGATTCCTCTGTTCCTCAGCAGTAGTGAAACTCACACTTCAGTCTTCAGCTGATCTTCACAGGAAGCTGCAGGAGAAACAGGAAACCAGGTGGATTCTCCTTCCTGAAGACCGTAGTGTCTTCTACTGTGTGCTGTGTTAGCGTCACTGCGCTCTCCTGATTAGCGTGTGTGAGTGACGTGACGTGACGTCGTCGTACTGAAATAAATGAATCACACAACCGAACACGTTGATCAGTGTTTCAGAACTGAGAAAGTCACAGCGTTTAGATGCAGTGTGTAACTTTAATCAGCGCTACACATGACATTACTGCAGCTACACGTCGTGTTCAGGGTTAAACACTGGATTTATTCCTCACTGTAATACTTTAACTTCACATCACTTCACTAACTACACTTTCTGCCTTTAAAGAGAAACACAACAACTAACTGTGTGTGTGTGTGTGTGTGTGTGTGTGTGCAGGAGTTCACACAGTGCAGATGATGTACGGCTGTGAGCTGGATGATGATGGGACTGTTAGAGGATACACACAGTACAGTTATGATGGAGAAGATTTCATCAGTTTTGATCTGAAAACTCTCACATGGACTGCAGCTAAACCACAAGCTGTGATCACCAAGAACAAGTGGGATAATGATCCTGGTGCCACTGTGGGTGAGAAGAACTACCTGGAGAACATCTGTATCGAGTGGTTAAAGAAGTATGTGTCTTATGGCAGAGAGACTCTGGAGAGGAAAGGTAAAGTGTGTGATCTGTTACTGTAACACACACACACACACACACACACACACACACACACTCTACTGTGGTGTGATTATTTTAAAATCTCTAAATGAAGAATGAGTTTAATCTTTAAAAGCCATACATTAAATGTGTAAATTTTTCTGTCCAACTCTAAACTCTTTCACATCTTTGTAGCCAGAAAATCTTGATCACATGACCAATAACTCTGAACTTCACTGAGGGGGAAAATGAGGTGACGTTCTTCAGATAGTTCAGTGTGTAAAGTGAAAAGACCAAAATCTTTCAGCAGAACAGCGACGTTTTATTTCAGTTAAACAGAGAAAGATTTTTCAGACCAAAGAGAAAAAAGAAGAAGAAAAAGTAACTGAAACTTTAAGGATGTTTTCATTCTAACAGTTTACAAACACTTTAAAGAGTGATGATGATTAGAAAGTGATGAAGATGCTGTTTCTTGTCTCCTGTGCTGCTCACAGCAGATGCTCTTTAACAGTGTGGTGAAGCTTCAACGTTTCTGCTGTAAACTTTCCTCCTTTCCTGCAGAAACCATTCCAGTGTCTCATCTTCACTAAAACACATCAACTGGTGGAAACTTGATGAAAAACGTCCTCAGCAGGAACACAGATTATTCCTCATCAGGGTTCACATGAGGAGTTTAGACATGAAGAACAGAAGAGACTTTTAATATTTCTGTCTCTGTGTCTCTGCAGTTCGTCCTGAGACGTCACTGTTCCAGAAAGAAGCCTCTTCTCCAGAGGTGGTGTGTCACGCTACAGGTTTCTTCCCCAAAGCAGTGATGATCTCCTGGAGGAAGGACGGAGAGGACGTGCATGAGGACGTGGAGCTCAGAGAGACGTTACCCAACCAGGATGGAAGCTTCCAGAAGAGAAGCATTCTGAAAGTCCCAGCTGAGGAGCTGCAGAAACACACCTACACCTGTGTGATTCAGCACAGCAGCTTGGAGAAGGAGTTAGTGCTGAATGTGAGCGAGCGACAGATCCTGAAAGGTCAGAAACACTTTCCTCTAAAACTACAGATTTACAGTGAAATCTGATTTCCTGCTGCAGCAGATAATAAAGACTCTGTGCTGATTTAACAGGTGGAGGATCGATGGCTATCATCATTGGTGTAGTCGTGGCTCTCATTGTTCTCGTTGTTGCTGTTGTTGCTGGAATTATGGTCTGGAAGAAGAAGAACTCTGGTGAGAGGAGGAAGGAGGCAGATGTGAAGTTTTCAGAGAACAGATTTATACTTTCTAATTCTTGAAGGAGATTTGATGAAGATTTTACTTGTTTTTAATCTGAACTGATAAACTGATAAATAAATGTCTGTCCATCATCTGTGTTTCAGGCTTCAAACGTGCTCCAGCCTCTGAAGAGTCTTCCTCCACCAACTCTTAAAGCGTGACTGTGTGTCTTCCTGCTGAAGTGAGAGAGTAAGACATGATGATGTTTACAGTGTCATATGGAAGAAAAATCTGTGTGTGGACTGAAACTCCAGCAGAAAAGACTGAGCTCACATTAAATCTCAGCTCAGAGCTGATCCTGTTTCTTTCTCTCTGTTTTTCTAGGAGACACCAGGAGATGGAGATGAGGACCACACACACACACACACACACATTATTCAGTGGGTATCGGGGTATGGTTTATTTTCTTGTAAATCTCTTGTTCTTGATGTAAAATGGGATTTTTCTGATTGTTATAGTTTTATTTTTATGCTCTGTGTAAATTCTCTGTGTAGTTTTCATTCTTCATCTGTGATTTTACACACACACACACACACACACACACACACACACACACACACTGATCTACTCAGGCTTCAGTCTTTAATAGTGTTTAAAACAGGAGTGTGTATCAGTTTGTGTATCAGTTTGTTTATTCTGTACGTTTCTCAGCTGATTTCCTGTAGAATCAGGTTCAGATCGTCAGCACACGAGAGCTTTGAGTTCCGTCTTTTCCCTCTGACTCCAGTGAGATTTTCCTCAGCAGCTGTTTGTGTAGCTGATGGATTTGTGCGTCTCAGACAGAAACTGGGTTCTTCAGATGTGATGAGTGTTGAACAGATTGGACTAAAGTGTAAAAGAACAGGAGTGAAGACAGCAGAAGCAGGAGGTCATGCTGGAGGATCAGAACTCTGAGATTTTATTTTCAACACAAGAACAAAACACAAAGTCACTAAACCTCACTGAGGACTTTATTTATTACTGAACTCCATTTAAAACTTAAACAATCCATTCAACACCTTTTCACATCTGAACGACCTGTTTAACAAATCTGTGTGTTTTATTAGCTTCAGTCCCATCAGTAATTATAACACATCATACTGTTTTAAACCCTGTTTTAAAGGGTTTAGTCTCTAATAAAGATTATTTTATTTACTAGTTTGTGTTTCTTCTCTGTTTACATGATAACGATAAGAGAATACAAACTGTTATAATAATGCTGAAATAAATAAATAACATTAAAGTTTGTGCTTGTGTGATTTTTTTTTTCTAATAAAGAAAATAGAATGAAGAATTTGATTAGAAAGTTTGAAACCAAACTCTATCAGCTAGTGATAATTTTCCTATCAGTATAGAAATCAGAGTAAAACTAGCACAAACAGTGATAGAACGAAAGAAGACATGAAAGTTTAAATCAGCCATCAGGGTCAAATATTAAGATATTATGTAAAATTGCTTAAATTAATGATAATATGGATGAAGTAGAAACTCTTAATGATAAGATGAGTGAAGCACTGAGGAACACAGCTGATGAAGTTACAGGTAAAAAAGAAGGCAGATAAAGAGACAGTGATGAAAAGAAATAAAGCATTTAAAGAATAAGAAGTTATTGTTATATATAAAAGAGCACAGGTCATGGTAAGGAGAGTAATATGTACAGCTAAGAGGAACTACTGAGAGAGATTTGTAATAATATTGGTGATAAGAAAAATGGAAGGGAACAAAGAAATAGTAACATTGCTGCTACGATGCTAAAGAACCATTAGCTAATGTGTACAGTAATGAAGACATATCAGAAGAAATGAAGAGGTACAGAGATCAGAAACTGAGAGAGAATCCTCAAATACTGGAGGGAAGAGGATCATCTTGTAACAGGTGTGAGGGCAAGTGAACGGCGAAGGAGGTCTGAAAAAGGTAAAACTGCTTGGACTTTATCTGGCATTAGAAGTGATTGAGGACTTGGAGTGTCTGAACAAGTCTGAAAAACAGACTGAAACTGCTGCAGGAATGAGAAGTGCAATGGTGTGTATCAAGTCCACTTTACAAGCCAAGAGAAATGAGGAAGGTTTTCAGGAGGTTTCTAATAAAGCAGCTGCAATGGTTGTCTCCCTTGGGATTGCGTCCATTCAGATTCCTCACCAAAGACAGCCACCAAGGCGATACACTGGTGGGACCAGCCAGCACACTGTCCTGTCACAGGTTCCGTCAACCAGATCTAGATGTTCTGCAGAAGTTAGAGGAAACTCTACTGGCTGGAGAAGTGAGTGACATTGTTGATCAGTATTACAGAACTGAACTAGGACAAAGTTTCGCTCCAAAAACACTTTTAGATCTAGTACTGAAGTGGCCTATGTCCTTAGAGGAATGCCAGTTGAATTGAGAGGCCTGTTTGATCAAGTTGAAACCCTTGTCAGGTTTTTTTAGTCATCACAGTGTCATCTGCTGAGGCTGAGAGAAGTTTTTGTGCTTTCAGAAGACTAAAATCATGGCTCAGTACAGATGACACAAGTGAGACTGAACAGTATTGCTGTTGTAACCCGGATAAAGTCATTGGTGTTTTTTTTTTCGGATTTATGCATAAACAAATTGTTTGAGTTCCATATAAATAGTTTTATAAATTAATGTTGTGAAATTTGAAATTCATTGCCAGCAATGAGTGATATAACGAGGTCATGTGATATCGGTATACGGAAACAGTCATTAAAACAAATTAATTGTTTGTTAAATGCTTTTTTGTATAAATACTATAAATATGCTGGTAAAAATATTTAAAAAGAATTTGTATTTTATTTATAAGTTTGTTTATGTGTCATCTGATGATGCATGCTGGGTGTGTGCATACATGGAGAGAGAAAAGAGGAAGAGTTAAACAACGGAGCGGCTGAAATTTAAATGGTCATTGTACAATCTGTGATTTGATGAGGGGACGCCAGCAGTGAGCAGTTAGCTAGAAGGAAAGTTGGACAGAGTGGAGGTGGAAGAGATTAAGGACTTCTCACCAGGACAAGTGCCTGGGTGGCGGGTTAGTAGCAGCTGTACCGTGGATGCAACTATCATGGGTGAAAGTACTGATGGTGATAGTGAAGGTATGCACTGGCAGGAGGTATCACGGAAGAGGAAAGACAGGAGTAATAGTTCTGGAAGCTCTACATTAGGCTTGGAGACTAGTGAAACAAACCAAAAAACTAAGACTGCAAAGACAAGCGTGAGAAAGGAGGATAAAGAAACGGCATGGAAATTAATGGCTATTGAAAAAGAAATGGGAAAAATGAAGTTTGCTAAGTATCTAAGCAACAGGAGGTTACTTATATTTACAAAAGACAAACAACAAAGAGATAAGTTCCTACATGCAGAAACATTAAACGAGGAAAGAATCAGTGCTCATATGCGAGGAAATGCAGCAAAGTGTAGAGGTGTTATTTATGATGTACCTTTGTCAGTGTCAATGGAAGGCATTGTGCAAGAAGTTAAAGGAGGCAAAGTGATGAAAGCGACTAGACTACACATGGTAAGGAATGGGCTTAAAAGGGATAGCTTAGCAGTTCTCCTTGAATTTGAAATGCTTATGATCAAGAAAATCAAAATGGGGTATTTGAGTTATGATGTTAGAGAGTATATACCAGCCCCAATGTGAGGAAAGATAAGATGTGCTAGATGTGGAGGGGAACATGAATATGGTAAATGTGACAAAGATGCAAAAATCAGATGTTGCAACTGTGGAGGTGAACATAGTGCTGCGTTTGGAGGATGCTCTGTACAAAAACAAGCTAGAGAGGTTCAGAAGTACAAAATAATAAATCAAGTGTCATATGCTGATTCAGTTAAAAAGGTCAAGGAAAATATGTTGCGACGGCAGTTCCAACGATGCTCATGTTGCAAATCATATAAATCAGCCAGCAAGAGGATGTAGAAAACTTGTGTAGAAAACCAGAGACACACAGAAATACACACATGCTGTAGAAAGAAGAATGAGGATGTATGGATTATGGATAAAATTAGCTTTGTAGTTTTCATATGCAAAATTGTGAATGTAGCAATGCAGCAAAAGAGGAAAAGTGATAAAATTAAGACAATTGTAGAGGCTGCAACAGAGGTATTGGGCAGTAAAGATATTAAGGCTGAAATAATTCATGAAATACTTAATCCCTATGATGGTCTGTCTCAGGGTGATTAATGTACTTATGGTGTTTCATGTCCTCCAAAGGAATGCCAGAAGTTTAATTGCAAATGGACAAGAGTTTAAGAAGATCATAACTGATATGGAAGTCACACATGATGTTGTGTTTATTCAAGAGACTTGGTTAAAACCTCATTTGGAATTTACTATGACAGGGTATAGTGATATCAGGTGTGACAGAATTGGATCGCAACGTGAAGGATATATAAAATTCATTAAAGATAACTTGGCATATAGAAGAATAAATGGCTCAAATGAACATGAATGTGTAGTTATAGAAATGTGTAGTGCAAGAGGTAATATTAAATTGGTAAATTTTTATAATCCATGTAAGAACTTAACAACACAAATATTTCAAGACATTTTACCAAATGTTGATAGAAGAGAAATATGGTGCGGAGATTTTAATGCTCATAATAGACTTTGGGGAAGTGATCATACAGATCAGAATGGAGAAGTTGTTGAAGAATTAATGGACCAGAGATTGCTTGTGTGTGTTAATGATGAAAGTGGTACTAGAGTAGATGTTAAAAAGAATTCAGTATTATGTCTAGACCTTACTTTTGTTACTGGAAATATGAGTAATATTTGTGAGATTTGTATCATATACTGTTGTGTACCAACATTAACACATCATTTTCCCAAAGTCACGTTTTATCGGAGATACAAGCTTTATGACTTGGGAGCAGTGAGATACGAGATTATGCTCTCATTGATAAGAACGGTACGGACACAGACGTCGCTGCTGCCAGCAGTGTTCAATAAAGTCTGCGGTCACGTTGAGCCTTTTGACAAGAGACAAGGCTTAAATAGTTAACCAAAGCTAATGACTGTAGTTACATACATCTTCCTAAACTCTATTTTAAAGGTTTAAGAGCTATAAGTGATGCAATACAAAACACGATAAGCTGATTAGGCTGTCTAATAGGTGGAGATTAGTCTAATCTGCTCGCAAACTTACCTTCGTGGCATTAAGAGATTTGCTCTCAAGCTATTTTCAAGACTTTAGATTGGTTAATAACTTGTAAAAATAACAGACCCACGTGGGGACTGACCAATAGCATCGATATGTGAAAAAATAAGAAATTGACAAAATTTGGACATAGGAGGTTTCAGCCCGACAGCGACGATATGCAGGAAGGGTGCAGAATAGAGAGGTGGTGCTTTCATAAAGCAGATTGGGAAAAGTTCAAAGAATGCTGCATGGAATCTATTAAAACTATAACGATGGAGGGAGATGTTGATAGATATACAGAAGCTGTGAAAGCAATTAGTATGAAAGAGGTCATGGCTATAGTGTACTATGATATAGAGAAAGCCTATGATTCAATGTGGAGAGAAGAATTAATGATCAAACTACATAATATGGGGGTTGGAGGAAGGATATATAATTGGATTTTAGACTTCTTGTCAAATCGGACATTTCGTGTTAAAGTTGAAGATGCTGTATCTGATGAGCTGGATATAATAAATTGCATTCCTCAAGGGAGTGTTGTTAGCCCAATTCTGTTCAGTATAATGATGAATGATATCTTTGAGAAGGTTGGCAATGATATTGGATATTCACTTTATGCAGACGATGGGGCCATTTGGAAAAAAAGAAAAAATACTAGACTAAGTGATTAATAAAATCCAGAATGCTATAATAAAAGTAGAAAAATGGACATATGATTGGGGATTTAAAATTTCAGTTAATAAATCATGCTACATGCTCTTTACAAGAAAGAGAAATTTAGGAAATTTACAGATTAAATTATATGGTCATAACATGGAAAGAGTAACAAAGTTTAAATATTTAGGATCATGGTTTGATGAGAAATGTTTATGGAGGTCGCATATTAAACAGTTTGAAACCAAATGTAATAAAGCATTAAATCTTATGAGACTTAAATCTTCTAGAGTTAAAGAGAGAATGGTCTGAAAGTAACACTAATAATATTGGAAAATTGACACTAGAATATGTTAAGAAAATTTTTTAACAGTATTTGTTAATATTTACTGATGGGTCTAAAGACTCAGATAACAATCATGTGGGAGTAGGAGTGTATATACCAGAGTTTGAAATAAATATATGTAAACAAATTACAGTTTTTCTCAATCGATTTGGTACATTTCTCCAAACTCAGGTAACAGCTCTCAAAACAGTTAACACAGCAAACTAAACACACTCTTATGCTGGCGAAACCGTTAAGTATTCACTGCACAATGAAACACAGCATTTTATTCTAGTAAGGCATTTATTAAAATTCAATATTAACATCAAAACTAAAAGTGTGTTCTCTGTTGATTTTATAACAAATTCAGCTGAAGATACACAAAGAAATAAATGAAAATACATGTTTTTCATTAAGTTCTTTAATGAGGAGTTCAGGTGTACAACAATAAGTTGTCACCCCACACACACAAATATATATACAGTCAGGTCCATAAATATTGGGACATCGACACAATTCTAACATTTTTGGCTCTATACACCACCACAATGGATTTGAAATGAAACGAACAAGTTGTGCTTTAACTGCAGACTGTCAGCTTTAATTTGAGGGGATTTACATCCAATCAGGTGAACGGTGTAGGAATTACAACAGTTTGCATATGTGCCTCCCACTTGTTAAGGGACCAAAAGTAATGGGACAGAATAATAATCATAAATCAAACTTTCACTTTTTTAATACTTGGTTGCAAATACTTTACAGTCAATTACAGCCTGAAGTCTGGAACACATAGACATCACCAGAGGTTGAGTTTCATCCCTGGTGATGCTCTGCCAGGCCTCTACTGCAACTGTCTTCAGTTCCTGCTTGTTCTTGGGGCATTTTCCCTTCAGTTTTGTCTTCAGTAAGTGAAATGCATGCTCAATCGGATTCAGGTCAGGTGATTGTCTTGGCCATTGCATAACATTCAACTTTTTTCCCTTAAAAAACTTGTTGGTTGCTTTTGCAGTATGCTTTGGGTCATTGTCCATCTGCACCGGGTTGGCACTCTGTCCAGGGTGTATCCTGCCTTGATGCCCGATGACGCCAAAGAGCACAGGCTCCCTGTGACCCGAGGTAGTTCGGATAAGCGGTAGAAAATGAATGAATAAATGTACTGCATTCATTGAATCAATTATTTTATTGATCATGCCTCTCAATTACATCTGGCCAGAGAATTTCATCAACATCACAGAAAATATTTTTCACGAGTCATGCATCGTGGGAAAAAACGCCTTGAATGCTGTATCCATCCTTGACATGCTTGCGCCCCAATATCTCCACAGGCCTCTTCCATCGCCTGAAGAAGACTTACTTGGTTGTAAGGGTTGCGATCATGTACTTTCCATCTCCAAGAGGAGAAGAATTCCTCAATTGGATTCAGGAAAGGAGAATATGGTTGAAGAAACACCATCCTGAATTGTGGGTGATTCTCAAACCTCTCTCGCACTAGTGCTGAATGGTGGAATTGGACATTGTCCCAAACAACTACAAAATTCTGCACCATTTGCTCCTGATCACCCTGCGGAAAGAGGATTTCATTGAGGAGGTTTTAAAAATATAGGAGCCTTGCTGTGTTGTATGGTCCCAAGACAGCATTGTGTGCCACAGCACCAGTTGTAGAAATTGCTGCACAGAGAATGATGTTGCCTCCTCGTTGTCCAGGGACATTGACTGTAGCACGATGGCCAATCACATTTCTCCCTCTTCTCCTTTTTTTTTGAAGATTGAAGCCTGCTTCATCAATATACAAGTACTCATAATGAGTTGCACTGCTATCCAACCTCAAGATTCTCTAGAGTAAAAAGAACAAGGTAAAATATAGTAAATTTGTGTTTTACAGTAATGGCATTGATTGCAGTCAATACTACTGTGAAATTGTTGCTGAAGATTGAGTTCACACTTTGAAGCAGCAGTATACATAGATATGCCTAAATCTTTTCACATATAGTAGCATGGAATAGTTTATGGACACATACTTAAAATTCAGGAAAAATATATCTTTGAGTTGACAGTAAAATTGCAGTAATTGGGTTGCACATACTTGAACAAACTGGAATCGCAACTCCTTCACTCTAATGGAGTTCCTCTCAAAGGGCACTTTGTATACTGTACTTGCTTCATTCGGATAGCATTTCTTCTTAGAACACGGTCAATTGTGGAGCGACTGCATTGGTGGATATTGTGGAACAGTTGATTGTCCTGTGTTATTCTTTGCTGAATTTCTTTGAGGCGGAGGGTGTTGTTCTGGACCACCATGTCAACAATGGCATGCTCTTGTTCAACTGAAAAAAGTCTTGTTCGTCCGCCTGAATGTTCTCTAACTTCAATTCTGAAAAAGGTTTGGACAAGCAGGAACATTTACTGTAGAGATCTAGACCTATGTCAAACAAGACTACATGGACTCTCATTGTAAAAGTAGAATGATATAGTTACTTACCGGTTTTCCCTCTGAAATGCACGGATAATTGAAGCCACTGTGGATCTGTTTATATTGGGCTGAACTCTCTGGCCAGCTTCTCTCTGTGAGAGACCATGATTTATGACATGGTCAATAAGTGTGGCTCTGATTTCATTTGAAACACGCGTGTACCCTACCCTCATTCTACCTCTCCTCCCTCTTTGCCCTCCTCTTCCTCCCTGTCCACCTCTTCTTATATTTTCTCTTTCCACTATACCATTACCCTCCAATCTATCCATCTCTTCAAACTCTTCTCCTCTTCCTACATGCTCAGCTCTTCTTGCTCTTCCTCCTACATCTTCATCTCCTCTTTCTCTATCTCCTCTTCCTCTTCTCCCTCTCCCTCTACCCTGGCCACCACCTCTCACTCTTAAACCTCTTCTGTTTCCACTGCTCATACTTCCTTTTCTTCTTTGTTCTTCTTCTCTTCCCCTTTTGTAGTTGTTGTAATTACATAAGACAGCTGTGTGAACAATTAGGAAATTGGCTTTTTCTGTGTTGAGTGGATTACTAACTCATCAGATAACAATTTGGCGTTAATTGAAGACACAAGCTGTGCAACTGACTATTTTACAATTCACAGAGTTTTGTTTGTTGTGTTTTGAAAATGGTACAAAAATGCTTGTGATCTTTGTGAGGAACAATGAAAAAGTTACAAATGTTTTTCCTGATATATTAAAGATTTGGTTGGCTGTATGAACTGCTGTGATAAAATTAGGGATTTTTGTGCACAGTGTTTTGAGAAAATTATGCTTTTGATTTGTGATTTGTATGAAATGAAGGAGAATTTACTATCTGTTTAGGACAATTACAAAGTGTACTGATCACTGTGTTAACTGTTTTGACAGCTGTTACCTGAGTTTGGAGAAATGTACCAAATCGATTGAGAAAAACTGTAATGATCTGTGTACACAGCTGAAGTTGTAGCTATAATTCTAGGTTTACAATGGTAGAAGAAGTAAAACCACAAAGAGTAATTATATGTTCTGACTCTATCGCAGCACTTTATAGCTTGGATTCAACTGAAACAGCAAGAGATGACCTATTAAATGAAATATTCACGATAATGTTAAGAATAGAAAGACTTGGAATTGATGTACAATTTTGTTGGATCCCGGCTCATGTTGGTGTAGATGGCAATGAGATAGCAGATCTGACTGCAAAAAACTGGGAAAAAATCATTTGGGAAAGGTGACGCCAAGTCGTTAATAAAAACAGCAATAGAGGAAACATGGCATAAAAAAATGTGATACAGATAATAAAGGGAGACACTACTATAATATACCAAATTCAATCAAGGTCAAGGCAATTAAAGGGAAATGTAAAAGAGAAAAAGTGTTTTTATCAAGATTAAAACTAGGACACACTGGATTAAAATCAACCATATTTTTAATGGAAAAATGCACATCATATAAATGTGATGCATGTAATGTTCCATGTGAAAATATGGAACATGCCATAATGATGTGTAAAAAATATAACTTAGAAAGGGAAATATTTAAAGGAAAGATATATGAGTTGAGAAAGTAATGGAGTTTGAAAGGAATATTAGGGTTGGGTGAAAAAATGTGGGAATGTAATAAAGAATTATTTATTTTTTTAAAAGAATCAAGAATATACCATAGAATATAGATTTTCATTTGTTGTGAGATGGTTAAAGATCACTCAGAGAAATCTATGAAGTTGATTCTGAGTCTCTTTAACAAGGTGTGGGAATCAGGTAAGCTGCCTGCTGGTTATTGTGCCAAGTGGAAAGTTAGGCAAGGATCACTCACAGCTTACTAACTACAGACCTATGATGGAGCTTATGGTCATGAACAGACTGGTACATGTTATAGAGAAAAGAAATTTTTTTTCTGCATTTCAAAGTGGTTTCTGTAAAAAGGTGAAACACTACAGATTCTGTTCTCTGCTTAAAGAATGAACTAAGAATGAAATATGATTCAGATGAACCAGGAAGTGTTAGTTGGAGCATTCTTTGACGTTTAAAAGGCTCACTATATGATGTGGAGGAAAGGACTCTTAATAAAATGGGACAGAATGGGAATAAAGAGAAGGATGTATAACTGGATCATGAATTTCTTGTTTCTTATGGGGTGAGATCACGCATTTGGCTAGCTACCAAGACATTATTTTAATTATTCGGTTCATTTCTATTCTCACTGAGTGAAATCTTTTTACTTGTTTATAGAGGTTATTGTGGCATGCTTTTGGATCAATATTTTTTAAAAGGATCTGACAGAAAGCCCAAATCTAAGAAGAATTCACAGAAAAGTTCCTCTGTTAGCGGTGTCGAGCAGGATGCTAATATGGATGACGCGAGCGTGGTGAGTCATGAGGAGCAGAGTTTCAACCTGAATTTTGCTCAAGCTTTGGACAAATGAATTGAAAACATTACAAAGGTAATAGATGAGCAAGTAAATATTGTCCTAGCCCTGATAAACCAAACAGTCCAGTTAAAGGCCTTGGTCGAGTGTGTAGGCCAGTCGGAGAAACGGATCGCCGGTGTGGAAAATTAAACAGAATCCCTGCGTACTTCAGTGGCTGACTTTCTAAAAAATGTGTACGAAATGTCAGAACCGATCAATGATTTGGAGAATCGCGGACGTAGACACAAGTTTCGTCTAGTCCGGTTGCCAGAAGGAACGGAAGGCAATGATACGATGAACTTTTTTGAAGGATGGCTGCCTGAAAGCAGGGCGGATAAAGTTTGATAATGCTCATTGCTCTTTGGTGCAATTGCCAGGACCTGCGCAACGGCCCAGACCTATCATAAAGTTCCATAACTTTACAGACGGATACCAAAAGGAGTGCTGACACAGGACCGAGGATTTCATTCTTCAGTGGTTATTCTGCAATGGTGATAAAGAAATGCAAAGCCTTCGACAATGCCAAAAAGCAACTGCAGAAGATGAAGACTGAATATGCCATGCTGTATCTGGCAACTCCGAGGCTGACTATCAACTGCACAATGAAGTGCTTTGCCTCACCAGGTGACGTGACAGCGTTCATTGACAACCTGGACTAGCGTGACAAACTTTAGCGGGCACTTATGTGGTACATAAACAAAATAAGTCACTGAGTGAAGGTGTATCAAGGTTCTGGGAGCATCATGGAATTTGTGTTACCCCATGTTAAAGGATATGAGTGTTTTGAGAGGCAGGCAGTTGCCTACAAAAGTAAGAATAATTAGAAGAGTAAGAATAATTCTTCCTGCATGGTTGGCAGGTTTGTTTCCTTGTATATTTTTTCCCTTGTTTTAATGGTATTTTATTTTATTTTTGATTAAAGCTCAGCTTTTCTGTGTACATTTATAGGAACATATTCTTTGATTATCTGCATTACATTTACACTGATTGTCTGTACCGTATTTAATGTCTACAGTGCTTAGTATCTGTACTTGGAATATTTGTGGTATCCATAATTCTATAAAATGTAGGAAGATACTTTTTTGAGAAAAGTAAATATCGAAATTGCTCTTTTACAAGAGACTCGGTTGAGTGATGTACTGTAGAACATCAAGAGGCAGAAGTGCTGTGCTTCTCATTAAACATAATTTCCCATTCAACTCTTCACCCTTCTGATAAGGAATAGACATTCTTTTCTACTTCCTATAATTACTAGGATGTTAATACAGGACCTGTTTTACAAATTAATGGGCCTGTTCCTAATGTTGTAGCCACTGTTTATCACCCACCCAGGAGCTATACTAGTTTTTTAAATGATTTTTCTGTATTCTCAACTTTACTGAGTTCTACATTGTAGCGGCTATCTTACGTTGTTAAAAGCCGCTGAGAGGCTGAAGCAGGAACTCAATGCATTTGCGACGCATATGAAGAATCCGTGAGGCAAACAGTTGTTAATAATCCCCTTTTATTGCACAGACAGATATTTCTTCTTTCAAAAGTTGTGTATGAGATATATATATGTGTATATGTATATGGTCAACAAAGAATACATCGTCCTGACTCACCCCCTCTCTCTCCCACACTAAGTGAACAGGTGACTAATATTCCTATTCCCAGGTAATCCCGTGACCCTCCACCATGATCACGTGACATTAATTTAATTTAACTCTTTCATGTCCCTTTCATACATAAAATGTTATTATATTGCACGATTTTACAGTTTTTTACAATGGCTATGACAGTTTTTTCAATACATTTAACAAGTTTCCTAAACTCTTAACGCACCAACACACCTAAAACACACAATTGGCAAAACGGTTAATTTCATGCTCAAAATCACACATTGTAAACTAAACCCCAAAACTAATTTTCAAAATACAATAATAAACTAACACAATACACTTTGTCTAACAAAACACTGCAAACATGTTTCAAAATCAAATAATTATTCAAAACACTAACACATGTTCTCTTCCAACAGGAACATTTAGTCAATCATAACACAATGACAAAAAAAACACTATCATCAGCTGAAATTACAGAAACTGCATTATTTTATGTGTCAGGTCTGCCCTTATACAATAGACAGTATATTGTATTGATCATCGGTTGTGTTTTGCACTGTAGTTTCTTTTGAAGCCTCTCTACATTTTTGTTTTGTTGGGTTTAGTAAATGCATGCATTTTGTTTCTTTTGCTGCAGAAATTCAATACAAAAAATGAATGACCATCTCAGAGTAGCTTTATAAAATGTACAGTTTATGTAAAAAAAATACAGACACAGAATTGCTGCAGTAAAGACTTTATTTGTAAAAGGACATTACTGCTGTTGTGAAAAAATCCTTTGTTGTGAAAAATCCTTGAACCTTAAGAGTATATATTAAAATATTAATATATTATTATAATATAATGATTATTATATTAATACCAAGGTAATATATAACTAGAGAATAAGATAACCACACTGGAGTCAGAGGGAATGTTTATATGTTTATTATAAATAAACTTAGTAAACGGGAGATCTGGATCTGGAGATCCAGGGCCATAATCAGAGGGAGCAGAAGGAATGTAATCTGGGGGTCCAGGGCCAGAATCAGAGGAAGGAGATGCCAAGACAGGAGTGAGAGGACGAATATAGGCATGAGGAGGCACTGAGGGACGAGGAGGAGAGACGGGAGTTCCGAGCTCAGGGTAGCAAAGGTCAACATGAGGACAGCCATCAGTTTGAGTTCTCTGGTCCACAAGGCTAGCCAGAGGGGTTTGAGAGGAGGAAGTGCTAGTAGGAGGCCCCCTCACAATATGGAACAGCAGATGAGGATGCTCAGGAAGGTCAGAAGAATAGAGCTGTTCCAGACACGTAATGAGCTCATGGGTGATATGAAGCAGCTGGAAGCGGCGATAGCTCGCCATGACGTCAGCAGGCACTGGCCTTGGGTAGGGAGAAGGACGAGGATGGTGAGGCAAGGACCTGATGGTGCGACCAGGATGAATTGGCTGACCTTGAGGCGAAGGATCTGAGGGGAGATAAGGGGAGATAAGGGGAGTTAGAGGAGATAGAGGAACTGAAGCTTGAGATATGCGTAAGCAAGCCCAGCCTGGGCAAAGACAGGCTGAGATCATAATAAATTCAAGCATTTAGCAGGTTAAAGGAGTCATCAAAGAACTCCATTTGTACACAAGCAACATTATAGCAGCAATAGCTTAGCAACAGTGACAACATTATAGCAGCAATAGCTTAGCAATAGTGACAATATAAGATGACAAATAGATAAGAGCTTTCTTTTAACATAACTTTTGACATAAATCAGACTCATAGAGTGACTTATAATCATTAAAAAATCATGTATAGAAGAAAATAGCAAAGGAGAAACTTACTCATTGTAGTTGAATGAAGGATTAATCCTCAGGACGTCTGTCATGAAAAAACTAAGAGGCAAATGTAACATTGACCAGGAAGTAAAGCTCTTTTGAGCATATTTTTAATAACAATAACAAAATTGTTGTTTAGAATGAAGACGGCCTTGGTTCCCAGACCATGACTCAGAATTGTTATGTAGAATGAAGAAGACCCAGGGTCGCAGACCTGGGCTCCCAGCCCTGGGCCCCGGGGAACTAAGGGGAGGAAAATCCATAAATGGGCATATGGGTAAAAGGTGATGGAAAACAAGGGGATTGTGGGGAACAGGACGTTACAAAACATATGAGGTTATTCCGGTAAATAAGGTGATATGATGAAAAACATATTGGGAACGGGCCTGTGAGGAGGGGAACCAAAGAGGAGGCGCCTAGAAGTGCCAGGGTATATATAGAGGAGAATTTTTGGGGCCAAAATGGTACAGTATGTGTAAAAAAAAAAACCGTTACTTTGCAGGACCGTCCTGAGAGTTTTTGTTTTTGTTTTTGCATGCCGATGCTCTTCATGAAGATGCTCTTTTTGGGTTTTTGGGATTTCTTTTGTTACTTTCAACTTGGCAATTTCTCTTAGAGAATTTTGGCTGATTGACCACAATAAAGAAGTTTGCTCATTCTCATCCAGGTCTGAGGAGTTTTCTCAGTGTTTTGCTTGTAGTAATTATAATTTATCATTTAAGTCTAATTAAAACAGTCTTTATTAATAAAAAGTCTAAGTGTGGAGGTCACCCTGCGATGTGTTGACTTGGAGACGGGCTCTAAGTTCCGACACTGCAAGATATACAAACAGAAAAAGCACCGGAATTATAATAAAAAACAAAGTAATCTTCTAATCTGCCCGTTTTTTTGCATTTGGCCACATGTTCTCATCCACATCACACCTGATATCTTCTCTGGCAAGGCATTGTGGGAAGAATCTTTTGGCATGCCTTATCCACCCCTGGCAGTGTTCAGCTGTGATGTCTTGACATGCAGCATCCATTGCATCCAGGAGGGACATTTGGTCCTCTTTTAGAACATATGATCATGCAATTGAAAAAAAACCTCAACACCTGAGTGTGGTTCCTACATGGGAATCAACTGTGATTTATATATTTGCATAACTGCAATAAGCTGTTTCTCATTAGCAATGGAATAAAATACAGGGAATATATTTGTGTTTCAATTCACAATATGAACAGCTGTTGACTTTGACTTTAGTCTATATAAGTTATGTTTAGAACATGATGTTATCTGTTCTGACATACAGTGTGAAAGCATTTGTAAATTTGACTGTAAAATTACATTGTTTTGGTCTTGGTTGAGCTTGTGTGTAAAAGAAGTTCAAGCATTTTAAATTTGTGTTAACTGTATGCATTTTGTATCAAAGCAACAAGAAATGTGTTAATTGTATAGCATACAAAGACGGATGTTGTGCTAACTGTGTTAAGAGTTTAGGAAACTTGTTAAATGTATTGAAAAAACTGTCATAGCGATTGTAAAAAACTGTAATACTATGAATGCATGGAGATCTGTTTGTAGATTTGGAGGTCTAAATTGACTTTTTTTTATCCCCATATTAAACAACCCTGACTTTATCCCAAGAATTTTGGATGGTGGTTTTAAATGATGTTGTAGACAATAGATTAGTCATTTATGGAGTTTTCTCAGAAGTACCAGTTATTCAAACATGATTTCTTTCATTTCCTTCAACTGAGACATTATATTACTGATGATAAAACACTTGTTAGAAACTGTGAGATTGAGAGGTTATAATTTTTATCATCAAGAAAAATATCTTTGAGTAGATTTTATGGTTGTATGCATTCAATAACAGCAGCATCAGCAGGATCAGTGACTCTGTACTATACAGTTAAAGGCACGGTGCACGATGTTTCAAAAATGCTTCAGAAAACTGAGTCAACTAACAAAACAAACGTGTGGCCAATTAGCAGAAAGTGGTGTGTCCTGTCAATACGTTCAGTGCGCATGTCTGACATTAGCCGAAAGTCTTCTGTTTCCAGGTGTTTATCCTCAGCAACACTAGGACCTTTGCCTCTAATGTTACCTCTGCCTCGGGTTCTAGGTGTTGAACGTCGTCTTCCACATGAAACGGAGCTAAACCTTTCACGGTACAACACACAGTACTACAAAAACACATTTGTATTACCATTAGTATTACTCATTGAGTTCATTTATTGATAAAAATATTCCCTCGGCCAGCTGCCCCAGTAGGTTCCGCCATAATAGTTGCCTGGGTTACGTAGGTATGTGTGGGTTTGGGTTAAAGGCGTGTTTGTTTTGGTGATTTTAATGTCAGCATTGGCTTTCAGAGATTGTGAGTCGCACCTTTAAACAGAAGTAAACAGGATTAAAGTGAGTGACAATGGAGTTAAACAGAATTACAAGTCAAGAGTCAAGAAGCTTTTATTGTCATTTCAACCATATATAGCTGTTACAGTACACAGTGAAATGAGACAACATTTCTCCAGGATCAAGGTGCTACATAAAACAAAGACAGGGCAAAGGACTTAGTAAGTTAGTCCTAGCCACATAAAGTGCAACTGTGCAACCTGGTGCAAATAGTGCAGGACAAGACAAACAAGACAGTGCAGAACAAAAGACAGTGCAGACAAAAAGTTACAAGACAATAAACAAAATACAAAAAAGACAATACACAAAAGACAGTAATCAGAAACAGCGCCGACCGACCAGTGTAAATACTGTATGTTCAGACAATATTGTGTACAGTAATACTGTGAGCACAGTTTCTTAGCAGCAGGTCCCTGAGATACTGTAATGTATAGTATTTTGCAAAAACAGCAAATGACTGAAATATTGTACAGTATGTGCAAAACGACTGAAATGTTAGACAGTGTGTGCAAACAACAAAAAAGTAAAAAAAAGTGTGCAAAACAGCATGTAAACAGTTTGATGAATGTAAGCAGCATGTAAACAAGTTGATGGATGTATATTGGAAGTGTGTGTATTTGGTGTAGGTCTTAAACAGTGGTGTTAAAGTTATAAATCCACTCAGTAAATAATAGATTTAGTGTTTTAGTGATCAGACAGTGAGAGATGTCGCTCTGCAGCACAGTGATGAAGACTCTGATCTTCTTCACATTTTCTCTTCATCTTTCATCAGCAGGTGAGTTCTGTAATGTTTACTGTCTTTACTACATTTATTTACTCTCTAATAATAAAGTTTAACGATAAAGCTGTGATAAGGGCAAATCTGACAAAGTTACACATAAATAATACAGTTAATAAATAAATAAATCTCTCACCAAGTAAAACAGAAATATACACATTATTATTATTATTATTATTATGATGTCCGCAGTTCTTCTGTATTTCTACACTGCAGTTACACCTGGAATAAATGTTCCAGAATTCACCACTGTTGGTCAGGTGGATGGAGGACAGATCGACTACTATGACAGTAACATTATGAAAGTGATCCCGAAGACGGAGTGGATACAGAAGGTGATTGCTGATGATCCTGATTACTGGAACAGAGGGACACAGATTTAGCAGGGTAATCAGGAGAGCTTCAAAGTCAGTGTGGAAACACTAAAGAAGCGCTTTAATCAGACTACACACACACACACACACTCACTGTCAGGATCCAGCCCGGACTTTGGCCACGTGCTTTTGTTTATGTTCTGTGTCACGTGTCTGCTCCGCCCTTCTCTCATCCTATTGCAGCGCTGAATCCTCGTTTTACGTAGTCTGATGTTGTCGTATGTCATCGTCCGTGTCCCAGTCCGTGTCCCTGTTTTGTGTTTTTAGTTATTAAACCTGTTTATTTTTCTGCGATCCTGCATTTAGGTCTGTTTAACAGACTCCAACCTCTCCACAATGGCCAAGACCAGAAAGATGTGTAAGGACATCAGGGATAAAATTGTAGCCCTGCACAAGACTGGGATGGGCTACAGGACAATAGGGGAAGGTTCATGAGGAAGGTGAGGGATCAGCCCAGAACTACACGGCAGGACCTGGTCAATAACCTAAAGAGAGCTGGGACCATAGACTCAAAGAAAACCATTAGTAACACACTACGCCGTCATGGATTAAAATCCTGCAGCACACGTAAGGTCCCCCTGCTCAACCCGTCTGAAGTTTGCCAATGAGCATCTGGATGATCCAGAGGAGGAACGGGAGAAGGTCATGTGGTCTGATGAGACAAAAATAGAGCTTTTTGGTCTAAACTCCACTTGTTGTGTTTGGAGGAAAAAGAAGGATGAGTACAACCCCAAGAACCATCCGAACCTTGAAGAATGGAGGTGGAAACATCATTCTTTGGGGATGCTTTTCTGCAAAGGGGACAGGACGACTACACTGTATTAGGGGAGGATGGATGGGGCCATGTATCGCGAGATCTTGGAAAACAACCTCCTTCCCTCAGTAAGAGCACTGAAGATGGGTCATGGCTGGGTCTTCCAGCATGACAACGACCCGAAACACACAGCCAGTGCAACTAAGAAGTGGCTCTGTAAGAAGCATCTCAAGGTCCTGGAGTGGCCGAGCCAGTCTCCAGACCTGAACCCAATAGAAAACCTTTGGAGGGAGCTGAAAGTCCGTATTGCCAGCGACAGCCCCAAAACCTGAAGGATCTGGAGAAGGTCTGTATGGAGGAGTGGGCCAAAGTCCCTGCTGCAGTGTGTGCAAACCTGGTCAAGAACTACAGGAATTGTATGATCTCTGTAATTGTAAACAAAGGTTTCTGTACCAAATATTAAGTTCTGCTTTTCGGATGTCATGCAACAAAATGCAAATTAATTATTTAAAAATCATACAATGTGATTTTCTGGATTTTTGTTTTAGATTCCGTCACTCACAGTTGAAGATTACCTATGATAAAAATTACAGACTTCTACATGCTTTGTAAGTGGGCAAACCTGCAAAATCAGCAGTGTATCAAATACTTGTTTTCCCCACTGTACATCATCATATAATTTGGGGTATAAATGTCAGCTCTCATGTGACAGATACTATGGTCACTATTTGACATGCAGTTGCTAAGGAGAACTATTAAGTGGACCTAAAGTGGTTACCTTGGTGACGAGGTTGGAGTGACGGATGATGGCTCTGACAAAGAAGCGGTAGTCAGTGACCTCAGTGCCCTCCTCGACACGGGCAGCACCCAGGTACAGGTGCATCTTGTGGTTAGCGCAGGGCACGGCCATCACGGCCTCATGCGGTTCAGCTCCAGCTGGAAGGCCAGCGCTGGCTCCAGGTTCCGGTAGATCCGATCCTCCTGGAACTAAAAACACACACAACTTAAAATTCACAGGAGACTCAATACAATATTGCATGTAAAATTTCATCAAGGCTTTTTTTTTTTTTACCTCATCTCTGGCTCGGAATGTGAAGAATTTAGGAAATTCCCTCTATTAAAAAAATAAAGAAATAAAAGTATAAAAACACAAAATACAGCAGGTAAAATAAATATTGAACACTTCACCATTTTTCTCAGTAAATTTATTTCTAAAGGTGCTATTGACATGAAATTGGTAACAATTTCACCAGATGTTGGTAACAACCCATTCAATCCACACATGCAAAGAAATCAAACCATAGCTGTCTGAAAATGAAGTTATGTTTAATAATGTTAAATGACACAGGGAAAAAGTATTGAACACATGAAGAAAGGGAGGTGCAAAAAGGCATGGAAAGCCAAGACAATCAGTAATTAGAAAGCAATCCTGCCCCTGGTCAGTGCAAAATAATATCAGCTGGTTCTGTCCAAACTGATGGCCTATAAAAAGGTCTCATTATGAAGGTATCACACAAGAAACATCTCATGATGGGTAAAAGCAAAGAATTCTCTCAAGACCTTCGCAACCTTATTGCTGCAAAACATTCTGATGGCATTGGTTACAGAAGGATTTCAAAACTTCTGAATGTTCCAGTGAGCACTGTTGGGGCAATAATCCATAAGTGGAAAGAACATCATTTCACCATAAACAGGCCACGACCAGGTGCTCCTCGCAAGATTTCTGACAGAGGAGTGAAAAGAATTATCAGAAGTGTTGTCCAAGAGCCAAGGATCACTTGTGGACAGCTTCAGAAAGACTAACAAGGAATCAGCAGGTACAGTTGTTTCAAAGAAAACAATAAGTAATGCACTCAACCGCCATGGCCTGTATGCACGCTCACCATGCAAGACTCCACTGCTGAAGAAAAGACATGCTGAAGCTCGTCTAAAGTTTGCTGCACAACATTTGGACAAGCCTGTGAAATACTGGGATAATATAGTCTGGTCAGATGAGACCAAAATTGAACTCTTTGGATGCCATAATACACACCATGTTTGGAGGAGAAATGGCACTGCACATCACCCTAAAAACAGCATACCAACAGTAAAGTTTGGAGGTGGGAACATCATGGTGTGGGGCTGTTTTACAGCATACGGTACTGGCAAACTTCATATAATTGAAAGAAGGATGAATGGGAAAATGTACAGAGACATTCTTGATAAAAATCTGCTGCCATCTACCAGGATGATGCCGATGAAACGAGGGTGGACATTTCAGCAAGACAATGATCCCAAACACAAAGCCAAGGAGACTCTCAATTGGTTTCAGAGAAAGAAACCAGCCAATCACCTGACCTGAATCCAATTAAAAATCTATGGAAAGAACTAAAGATCAGAGTTCATAGAAGAGGTCCACGGAACCTTCAAGATTTGAAGACTGTTTGTGTGGAAGAATGGGCCAAAATCACACCTCAGCAATGCATGCAACTCGTTTCTCCATACAGGAGGCGTCTTGAAGCTGTCATTACCAACAAAGGCTTTTGTACAAAGTATTAAATATGTTTCAGTAAGCGTGTTCAATACTTTTTCCCTGTGTCATTTAACATTATTAAACATAACTTAATTTTCGGACAGCTATGGTTTGATTTCTTTGCATGTGTGGATTGAATGGGTTGTTAGTCAAGTCAAGTCAAGTCAAGAAGCTTTTATTGTCATTTCAACCATATATAGCTGTTGCAGTACACAGTGAAATGAGACAACGTTTCTCCAGGATCAAGGTGCTACATAAAACAAAGACAGGGCTAAAGACTTGTAAGTAGTCTTAGCCACATAAAGTGCAACTGTGCAACCTGGTGCAAACAGTGCAGGACAAGACAAACAAGACAGACAAGACAGTGCAGGACAAAAGACAGTGCAGACACAAAGTTACAAGACAATACAAAAAGTACAAAAAAGACAATAAATAGTAAACAGTAACAGAAACAGCGCCGACCGACCAGTGTTAATACTGTATGTGAATACTGAATGTTCAAACAATATTTCGTGCAGTAACATTAGAATGAACACAGTTTCTTAGCAGCAGGTCCTTGGGATAATATATAGAATTGTGCAAAAAACAGCAAATGACTGAAATATTGTATAGTATGTGCGAAATGGCTGAGATTTTGTACAATATGTGCAAAAACAGCTGAAATGTTGGGACAGTTTGTGCAAAAACAGCAGAAAAAGTGTGCAAAACAGCATGTAAACAGTTTGCTGGATTGTAAGCAGCATGTAAACAGTATGATGTGTCAGTGTGTGTGTTTTGTGAGGGTCTATGCAGTCCATATAGATGATGTGTGTGTATGTTGTGCTCAGTACAGTACAGTTCCAGATGTTACCAACATCTGTTGAAAATTCCATGTCAATAGCACCTTTAGAAATAAATATATATATATATATATATATTTGTGTGTCAAACGTCTATATTCAGCAGCATGTAAATAATATATTAACAGTAAATTATTTTCCAAAGGAATCAGACAGGATCATTCGAACTGATTACTTTGTTAATTAATTATATTATTTTGTTTGTCTACATCTATTTTTGATTATATATTTAATTGTCTGTTTAACAAATCAAGCAACACAGATACTTTTTAAACTAAAGCTAAAGTTCGTATTTGAACAGAAACATCATTACTACACATACATGAGTGCGGTGTGAGAGTGTGTGTGTGTGTGTGTGTGTGTGTGTGTGTGTGTGTGTGTGCGCGTGTGTAGAGGTGGGAGGATGTTACCTGTTGGGGTGAGATGAAGGGAGCATGAACTGAAAGTGCACAGCACACGTGCCATCATTCAACTGGTGATGCTGCAGACTGTTTAGCTCATAGGCTATATAACCTCTCCTCACATACACCTACGTACACACACACACACACACTCCAAAGTAAATATAATGCAGCTAATCACATAACTTTATACAATCTGTTAGAAACATATAAACCTGCTATAAAATGATACACTACATGATCTCAGACAACCTTCTGTACAGATACATATGAATAACACACTGACTAGAAGAACAGAGAGAATGAAAATGTGTGTACCTCTAAAGCAGCCATACACACCACACGGTTAACGTGGTAGAAGAAACTGGGTAAAACATCAAAGATTGAAGTCTCAGACAGGATGAGTTTCTGTGGGTGGACACACAGACACACGCACACACGCGCGCACACACGAGCACACACATCAGCTTACACTCAGCGTTGTGTTGGAAATCAATTCTCATGAATTTAAAAGTCCAAAGTTCACCTTGAGGTTCTCGGGGCAGAACTGGTGGCCATACATGTCTATAGCAGACAAGAAGATGGACTCTACCTGGTTGTGTCTTACTTCATAGGAGGGCAAATGGGATGCGATTAAAGCCTGAAATGGAAAACACACTCCTTACACTACAACCACTGTACACACACAGGCAATGTAATATTAGGTCATCTTTCTATCCATCTACAGTGAGATGAAATTCAGTGTCACTAACATTATTGTATACACACAGTGTAGGACATAAATAAATAGACAAACACTGTACAGAATTACACGATGCACGACAAATCTTAATACTATACACTAGGTCTCACTTATCTAGGTAGTGACAGCACATAAATTAATACTGAGTGGTAAATAAGAACAGTTCTGTACTGGAGAACAGATCTAAGGTCAGAGTGTTAGTTTGATATCCGGTCCTTGTGGGGTCGCTAACGGGGTGGTGAGAGCCTCGTGTGGGGAGGTTGGTGATGTTTTTTTTTCCCCCTCGTGGAAAAGCAGTTTTGGTGTGTGTCCTGTGTTGCGGACAATAAAGTGGAAAAGTAAAAGGAACTATTTGTTTGTTGTCATTCGAGTTAACAAGAGGTCCTGACTGGTCTACTTACCTGTCTGGAACACAGGGAAACCTTTGAGTTCTCCATCTTACTGAGTTGTGTGAACTCATTCAGGATCACCACCACGTCATCTGTCAGCGCCGGGTCCCGGCTACAAAGCTGATCCTGCCAATCACAACACACCCAGTGACTCCGCCCTCAACAGCAAGGTCCGTTTTAACATTTTTATAAATTACAAATAAAATGTATTTCTTCAGCTTTAAATCTGATTTCTTTAAGAAGACTCAATCATTCGTCTGTGTAGAAAGTCAGAAAACTGTGTTCTTATTGACAGTAGAGTAAAACATAATGCATTATAACACAACGCAGATTTAATAACTCAGCATCCGGGGTTTAAAAGAGTGTAAATGAAAGACTTCAGTTTTATCTGAGAGGCTCGATGATGTGTGTCATCTTTAAATAAGGTAAAGTATTCTTGTATAAAGGGAATCAACTTGTCTTTAGTATTTGTCTTACTATGAGCATGGAGACCAGGATGTTCTTCTTGGAGACCTGAGCATGGGAGAAGATGTGTTCGAGCACAGGAGTCATATCAGGCTTGTACTGCTCTCGCAGGTTTATCACACACTTATCATACGTGCCTGAGACACAGAGAGGAGATTGTGGGAGAAATGAGTGTGAGTGATTTACATATAAAATACAGAGTAATTCAAGAGTCTTGTGTGTTTGTGTGGGTGTGTGTGTGTGTGTATGTGTGTGTGTGTATGTGTGGGTGTGTATTACCCTGTTGGAACTGCATCTCCACCTGCAGGTAACGGCGCAGCAGGTCCAAAACTACAGCCTTCATATAGCCTCGAATACCACTACGATACCTACACAAACACAAATAAAACAAAAAGGTTTTATTAGTGAACCTAAGAGATATTGCAAGTAGGGTTTTAGTCAATTCTAGGATAAATGAGTTAATTTTATTTCCCCACACTCAGTTCTGTATGGACTATTTCCTAATGTGTGCAATAAACTAGAAAATCTTGATATTTCAACTGCCTCACAATCACCGCATCTCTGATTAAGGGGTGAAATATTACACTGAATACCTCACTACACAGAACAAACCCTGTATTTCTACTGTAACTCTGTTATATAACCTGAAGCCCACAGTACAGAGAGAGAAAAAAGACAAGTCTCACCTCTGCACGAGCTGCACCATGCTCTGAGTGTTCATGAAGAAAACCTCACGGTCTGCCTTCTTCTGTAGCATGGCTGCATGACTGTCCAGGATATTCGCAATCTAAAGCAAAACAAACTTCCATCTAGGTACCAGATACTTTTAAATGATTAACTGGAACCTTCTTAATGTACTTCATATACAGAAGTTATAGACACTGTTTGCAGTAAATACACTGCATTTATTTATTTAAGGTCAGAGTGAACCCAAAGACTACATCCAGACTTCACCATGTGCAAGGGGACAATTCGAGTTCTCGGATAGTGGGAGGAAACTGGTGGAAACCAGTGTGATCAATACATCTGTACTCACCCTCTGGCTGGGGAACTGGCAGAGAACAGAGGTGATGTTGCTGGCGTACTGGGCCATAATCTTGCGGATGACTTTCTCCACTGTGACAGGGATACGACCCGAGATGCTGGTCATGATGTCCTGCAGCTCCAGTAGTGGAAGTGAAGGGTCACGTAGAGTCCGCATCAGAGAGTCCACCCACTTATTCAGCTGAACACATGCAAAGTGAGGAGATATATAATGTGTCAGATCACGATAACACACACAAATCAAGATGTGTACATTTACATGCCACTGTGACTAGATGAGCTAATAAACCTAGTTTATGAATAATTCATGGAGAAAAAAGAAAGGAACTGACTGGAGACGCATCCAAATATCAAAGCTTTTAGAGTCTTGCTGGTGCTATGCTAATATCAGTAAACTGTGTGTGTGTGTCTCACTCTGTTACTGAAATAGGGCTCAGAGAGGCAGTATCCATCCATGACGTTCATCAGGTTCTCCAGCACGCTATGGAAGACCTGGTGCAGTTTCTCCCCCACTATGGGCAGCGGCTCCTGTGCAGGTAACGGCTGAGTGTTCAGCTGCACCTACAGAAATACGTTATATGTAGAACAGATCAGTGCTTTAGAATACAGATATAAATAAATGAAAAAAAGGATCTGTGATTATAGTACAGGCTGAATGGTGCTCGGGTCGTCCAGGTCGATATGAGCCACTACACAGCCGGGCTCTAACACGGCTCCGGGTCTCTTTACAAAGTGAACACAGCCTGATTCCTGCACCGTCAGTGTCATCACCATCTTCATCACCTACACACATCATTATATAATATAAATATACAAATACAACACCATTTATTTATGAGAACATAAAGACAACAAACATAATACATGAGAATAAATGACCTCGATTTCAGCATACGGATATCCTGAGGTCACGTGTCCTCCATCCTCCACAAGGTACTGCAGCAGTTTACCAGCAGAAGGTGAACGCAGCACCGTGGGGTCGCGCTTCTTCTCAAACACACACGTCTTATTGCCCACCGTGATCCGGTATCTGCAGAGAAATTAAAAATATGAAACTCTTATAAATCCTAAACTAGGTTCACGTGTCCTGGGTGTTCGATTATTATACAGATTATCACAGTGAAACAGTGTACAGGAAATTAATGAAATTATTTACTTTAATTAAATTATGAGAAACAGGAAGTGTAAAACCTGTCAACTTCCTCCTTCATGTAGGTGGTGTAGCTGCTGCCACTGTAGGACAGGAGCAGGCCACCATCACTCAGCCTGTGGACATCAATCTCTATGTCTGAGTTGTTCATTATAATCACGTAGGTGGTGGGAGACTGACGGGCCACCTAGAACACACACATATACACATACAGACACACACATAGACAGAAAGATTATTAGAATTTTGATCTGAATGACATATAACACATGAAAGAAACCATTATTAGGTTTTATAATCGCTTACTGAGAGCTGTGGCCTAATCACAAAAAAAGACATGAGTTATTGATACAGCATTCATAGAACATGTTATTAAACAGTGACCTTTCTAATCTCATTACCTTCAGGCAGTATTTGATTCCCTCGTAGATCAGATCCACCTCCACAGTGTTCACCAGGCTAACAGCAGGTAACACCTGACCTCTAAAAACATACAAAATCATAAACATATCAAAAATCTTTAAATTTATTATGTGGAAAAATAAAATGTGTTTTTCTTCATTAAAAACCTGATCTGATGATGGATGTGTTCAGGTCATGAGTTACCAGCTCACCTCTCGAGAGAGTGTAGAAAGTCAGACATGCTTTTCCTGAAACTGGCATCAGCTACATGTAGAGCTCCACACACCACCCCCAGCATGGTGTCTGGCCTCTCTGCCTGTAAAGAACACACACACATGTGTATTTAAGTAGAAATCAGGTGTGTATGCAGGCTGTGTGTGAACCCATTAACCAGACCTCATGCCTGCAGTTACTGGTCCAGTCAGACTTGTACCTGCACTTTCTCAGCGATCAGGTGGTCCAGCCATCCTGTGTCGATGTCATTGTTCCTGAAGCACTCAGTCTCCAGCAGCTTTATCAGATACTCCACTGTGGTCCTGAAATCTCCTCGAATAGACAACTCCTTCATGGCCACCACCATGTTACTGCCCACAGAAATGCATTCCATTATTAACACTTACTCGCTTTGATTCACTCGATACGAATGTAATCAGCCTAAGTTCAGTATAAAACCTGTATAACAATTAGTTTGTTATATTTTATTATTTTACAAAATAGTATTTTCAAAAGAGCATAAAACATAAAAATGCAGTTCTACATGATTGAGTGCAGACATCTGGAAGATTATGCAGATTTACTGGAAACCTACTGCCTAAAAATAACATTTTTTTATTTATAATAAGGTATATTTATTTAAGGATGGCACAAAGAAACTGTATTAAACTTTATCCACAGAGAAGTCCTTAAAGACAGAGTGAACACTGGCTTGGAGTGTAATGATGTGATGTGAGTGATGATACTGACGAGATGGCTTCCTCTCGGTTTTCTCCCCAGGAGAAACAGTGTCCGAACTGCGAGTCAGCGAACTCGTGCAGCCCCCCTGTGGCCCCCACGCTGAAGTATCCCCACACGTTCTTACTGCTGCGGAAATTCAGCTCCTGCACCGTGCCCGAGCTCGGCTTAAAGCCCTGCACGAAACAATCACGCAGACATCATCTCTGAAAATGAAAAACTGTGGGTTTATCAGCTGAATCCCGTCTGTACTCACCTCATCCGGGTTCTCACTGGTGATGCGAGCGGCAATGACGTGGCCTCGAGGACAGGGGACAGACTCCAGATCCTCAAAATTAATGGTGGTGTCATCCCACGGAGTTTCACCATACAGCACACGGATATCCTTAATCCTGTGCAGAGGGATTCCCATCGCTATCTACAGAAATGAATAAAATATATACATGAGCTTTTATAAAGGCAATGAATGAAAACAAATGACAACAAAGATCAGACATCGTGGTGTAATATTAGATTTTCAGTACCAGATAATAGGTCGTGCTTCATTCACTAGTTAACAGCAGCAGTAAAACTGTGTTCATTTTCAACTGTTCTGTTGATCTAAACAAGACCTAAATATGACTTAAGTCAAACGCATAGAAACGATTCCAGGTACGATGCGTAAAGTGATGTGTGGAAGGAGTTCAGTACCTGTAGCTGTGCAGCTGGAAGATTAACATCTGCTATCATTTCTGTGCATGGATGCTCCACCTGCAGTCTGGGGTTCAACTCCAGGAAGTGGAAACTGCCGTCCTCTGAAAGCAGGTACTCTACAGTCCCCGCACTCACATAGCCCACCATCTTAGCCATACGCACCGCATACTGATTTAAAAAAAATAAAACTTTCCAATTTAGGTTTATAAACCTTTCAACTGATGTTCCATCACCTCGACTGCTAGACAATATAAAAACTGACCCTCTCCATCTGCTGGAGGGTGGCGGGTGAGGCGATGGTGGCTGGAGCCTCCTCGATGATCTTCTGGTGGCGCCGCTGGATGGAGCAGTCCCTACCGAACAGAGAGATGGCGTTTCCGTACTCGTCTGCCAGGATCTGCACCTCCTGGTGACGTGCATGCTGAGCCAGCTGCATGATGAAGATGGGCGAGCCGGGCACCTCCACCTGGACCTGATACACAACACACAGTTTACACTTAAACAGAAAACATATGAGGATGTGAAACTATGGCTGTTTGTACAGACACAAACACTTAAAGACTATTAACACACAGTAAGTGAGGCTTACTTTGTTTCGTGCCTACAGTGGTGTGTGTGTGTGTGTTTATTTCAACACGGAATGGCGCAATAACTAGAATCAAGCACGGAGTACGTGTTCCTCTCTAGCGGAGTTTGTGACTGTTAGATGCAGGCCAATTTATTTACCACAGGAATTCAGCACGGTTTTTATTGTCAGAGTTTACATTCCCCCAGCGCTAATGCTAAAGAGCTCTATAGGACTATTATATTATCTATTATCTATGTGAGCTCTGGAGGACTATTAGAATCTGCAGAATGCTCAACACAACAGACTGTTTATTATATAGCCACCTCTGCTCTTTAGGACAGTTTTAAGTGCACTGACTGGAACATCTTCTGAAAGGCTGCAACAAACAGCGATTGGAGGAGCACAAGGCTTCAGTGACCAGCTACATCGGCAAGTGCATTGATGATGTGACCGTCTCCAAGACCATCACCACACACTCCAATCAGAAGCCGTGGATGACTGCTAAGGGGACAGGACGACTCTAACAACAGCAAGGTACACACTGTCCCGAGCCATAAGAGAAGCAAAGCGCACACACGCCCAGACAATCCACAGCTACATCCTGGACTCCATCATGGACATTTACACCACACGCTGCATCCACAAAGCCAACAGCAGTGTGCATGACTCCACACACCCATCACACACACTCTTCACCCTCCTGCCATCTGGAAAAAGGTACCGGGCCCTCACGACCAGACTGTGTAACAGTTTCTTTCCACAAGCCATCAGACTCCTCAGTAACTGAACTGAACTGTACGGTGCACAACACACACACAGTCAGCTGTGTGGACTGCACTGATCTACACCAAATACACATCCATGTCTACAGCACCACCCATATCAAACTGTTCACAGATGCACTTTATGTGTGTGTGTGTGTGTGTGTGTGTGTGTGTGCACCTGTCTGAAAAAGCTGGGGAAATCTTCAGTGTTGTCCACTTTCCTGATTCCTTTCCCTCCTCCGCCTTCTGATGCCTTGATCACTACAGGATAGCCGATCTCCTCTGCACCCTACACACACAAACACACAGCAGAATAACATGAATTATTACTCAAAATGGTGATTATTAGAATTTCTGATTAACGAACACATTCACGTCTGAAATGTGTGTAAAAAGTTAAATAAATAATGAGACTTGAGTGGTGTATTTACAGCAAGACCTTCATCCACATCTCTAACACAGCCTTTGGCATAGAGTTCAGGTGGGACGCTGATCACATGACCCAGTTTCTGTTCTTCATCTCCCCACAATACCTTCAGACCTGAACACAGACAGAAGACTGAGAAATAAATACTGAAAAACAGAAAATGTTCTGGATAAAAAGTGAAATAGAGGAGAAAACCAAATAAAGTCAACATTTCTTGCACACAGACTCAAAAATAAGGAGAAAACCTGTGTGTGAGGCAGCGCTTGTGTGTGTGACAGACGTGGTGTGTGTGTGTGAGAGACAGCGTGTGTGTGCGTGAGGCACCGCACGTGTGAGAGACAGCATGTGTGTGCGTGAGGCACCGCACGTGTGAGAGACAAGCGTGCATGTGTGAGAGACAGCGTGCATGTGTGAGAGACAGCGTGCATGTGTGAGAGACAGCGTGCATGTGTGAGAGACAGCGTGCATGTGTGAGACAGCGTGCGTGCGTGTGTGTCAGACAGCGTGCGTGTGAGAGACAGCGTGCGCGCGTGTGTGAGAGAGAGAGTGTGTGTGTGAGAGAAACAGAGTGTGTGTGTGTGTGTGTGTGTGTGTGTGTGTGTGACAGCATGTGTGTTTATGTATGTCAGTGAGTGTACAGTATGTGTGTGTGAGACAGTGTGTGTGTGTGTGTGTGAGGCAGTGTGTGTGTGTGTGTGAAACAGGTGTGCGTGTCTGTGTCAGCGTGTGTGTGTGTGTCTGTGTCAGCGTGTGTGTGAGTGTGTCTGTGTCAGCGTGTGTGTGTGTCAGCGTGTGTGTGTGTGTGTGTCAGCGTGTGTGTGTGTGTGTGTCAGCGTGTGTGTGTGTGTGTGTCAGCGTGTGTGTGTGTGTGTCAGCGTGTGTGTGTGTGTGTGTGTGTGTGTCTGTGTCAGCGTGTGTGTGTCAGCGTGTGTGTGTGTGTGTGTGTCAGCATGTGTGTGTGTGTGTGTCAGCGTGTGTGTGTGTGTGTCTGTGTCAGCGTGTGTGTGTGTGTGTCTGTGTCAGCGTGTGTGTGTGTGTGTGTGTCTGTGTCAGCGTGTGTGTGTGTGTGTGTGTCTGTGTCAGCGTGTGTGTGTGTGTGTGTGTCTGTGTCAGCGTGTGTGTGTGTGTGTGTGTCTGTGTCAGCGTGTGTGTGTGTGTGTCTGTGTCAGCGTGTGTGTGTGTGTGTCTGTCTGTGTCAGCGTGTGTGTGTGTGTGTCTGTGTCAGCGTGTGTGTGTGTGTGTCTGTGTCAGCGTGTGTGTGTGTGTGTCTGTGTCAGCGTGTGTGTGTGAGACAGCGTGCGTGTTTGAAACAGTGTGTGTGTGTGTGTGTGTGTAGAATCAGTAATAAAGAGGAAGACATTACCAGACCCAGACCAGGGTAAAGTGGGGATTCCTGCAGTCTGAGCTACAATAGAAGAAGCCACTTTATCTCCCAGAGCCCACATGGCTTTACTGGACGGCCCTGGGAGAACACAAACACACACACACACACACACACACACACACACACACACACACACACTCGATTTAAAATGAACAAACTTAAAAAAAAAAAAAACTTAGTAAAATTAATGAGGAGAACATTATCACCTTTTTAAACAGTAAAAATCGTTCAAATGATCAAAGCAATTAAATGTAAAAAAGAAGAAATAAAACCAAAGATACAAGATGCAAGATTATTAAAATACAAGTTTGATGCCTGGGCTGTTAAAATAAAAACAAAGAACACAGCTACAAAGTAAAGAGGCTTTTATTTCCACATTTGTACCTAAAAATGAAATCCCTGCTTTATGGAGCAGCTCCGGCAGCTTGGGGTTTTCTGAAGCATGACCCCAACCAGCCCACACAGCCTAAAGACGGGAAAGCAGCAATAATAAGAGAAGATAAGAGACATTTATTCTGTCCACAATGGGGAAATTTCTCTGTTACAGCAGCAAAAATATATTATAAAAAGAATAAAGACATAATATAATATACAGTATATACAAAAACAAAATGTATAAAAAGAGTAGTGGTTACACTGAAGACATATTGCACATGTTTAAAATAGTTTGTTATTGTTTATTATTGCAGTAAAACAGTAATAACAGTGTGTATTATGGTGACTGGTTCACTGGGAGCAGCTTTGATTGGAAAGTCTTGTAGCATCAGGGAGAAAAGACGTCTGTTTCGCTCCTTCAGGGGGTTTTTACACCTGGTCACTTCATGTGTTTTCTGTGATCCGATAGCTATCCGATGGTAAAAAGACCAGGTGTAAATGCCCTCCGAAACGGTTTCGAGACGAATATAAATCTGATAATTCAAACCACTTCAGGAGGTGGTCTGGGACGCATATCAGATGAAACTGGACAGGTGTAAATGCATGTGGTTCTTCAAGCCACATACGTCAGCGCTATACTCCTCCCAAACGGAAGTACGTCACTCGCAGGTGACTCACGAGTCGTGCATCGTGCCAGAAACAAATATGTTTTCCCACCAGTTCTGGCTCCGATCTTTCACCCAGGTGTCTCGTTTGGTCTTAAAATGCACTTAAAGTGCAGCAAACAGTAAATGCTGTTTTTTGTAGCAACCTCATACACCAAAGCGTGTTCTATTTCAATTACCCCAGAAATGAGGTAAAATATATTTGCATTTTGGGCGGGAGTAGAAAGATTGGTTTGATATCCGATTCGCCAAGACGCATTTATGTGGCCTAATGTAAATGGAACAGTTTTAACAAATCAGTTAGCTATCGGATCAGAGAAAACACATGAAGTGACCAGGTGTAAAAAGGCCCTCAGACACTTAGGATGTAACGGTCTGTCACTGAGGGAGCTGCTCAGGGATGAAACCGTTTCATACAGGGGGTGAGAGTCGTTCTGCAGCAATGATGATAGTTTTGCTACCATCCTCCTTTCTCCCACCTCCTGTACAGTGTCCAGAGGAATCCCCAGGACTAAGCTGGCCTTCCTGATCAGCTTGTCCAGTCTCAATGATCATCTGACCACCATTATCATAAACATCATTGTCATAAAAACACTAAAAATAAAAAATACCAACATTGTTAAATGCAAAAAAACTCAACATTATGCTAATCACGACAAATAGCTACATATCTACCCATCGTCTTCAATAACGTTAAAGTCCATTCATTACTAACATCACAGCTGATTATCACAAAACTCTCCTCTTCTCTGAAGCCTGAATTTCATTCTTATCAGTAACTATAAAAGGTTTTTGAAGCTTAAGTGTCTGTATTTTTGTTACCTGCACTGGAATTCTCTTTGCGATGTCCACAATCATCTCCACATTAGCGTAATTGTTGTTGTTCGTCCCACCAGGAACAGGCACGTAATGATCTGCCATTTTAATGTACTCTAATAAACATGAACAAAACTAAATAAATAAAATGAGCATCATAAATGATATACAGAGTTTAGAAACAACAGATTGTCCTGGACGGAGTCTGACCTGCGTTAGCTTTCAGATCCTCAGGTGTGACCATCACTACGAAGCGGATGGTTCTTTCATTGCGGAACATTTCGTAGGACCAGCGGCGGATCGAGCGCATGCACTTCACTGCTGCAATGCCGTTATTGGCGATCAGAACCTGAACACACACGAACACAAAACATTACCACATAACAGGAAACTTGTCAGGACGGCTGCAGGTAAAGATGTAGAACATTTCCATCTGATATAGTGATGAAATTATACAGTGAAATTATACATTTTAATTATAATAAATATTTGCTCTAGACAAAATCTCTCTCAGATATCTAATATCAGATCTGTAGAAAACACCATACAAGTACACACACACACACACACACACACACACACACACCTTTTCTATTATGCGGGTTCCTCCGAATCGCTTGACGAACTCGGCCGGAGAGGCCACAGTGAAATCTCGAGGTACGTCCATCCTTCTCTGCTCTCGACCTTTCTTCATCAGGTTAAGACCAGACATGCTCGACCTGCAACAAACACACACACACACACACAGGTAATAAACTTCACTGCAGGATATAGTGGTGAAATGTGTGTGTGTGTGTGTGTCAGTGGTATACGAGTTTCTCCTGCACTGCTGCTGGTAAGCCCCATTACATTAAACCCTGTTCTGATAACAAGATAACAAGTTCTGATAATAACCCTGTTCTATCCATCAGACCGTCTATCTATACACATCTTTCCTGATTCTCACTCATCCATGTGTTCATTTATCCTGTGAATGGATGATAAACTTACTCTTACTTCATTTTCCATCTTTCCATCAGAAACTTTTCGAAACTTATTAAACCTACAGTTGATTAACACATGTACTGTACAGTACACACACCAACACAGACACATTCAATCTACCAGAACCTCTTACACAGCGGTTACTTACACACACACACCTGTACGTATCGCGTAAACTGTCCACCACACCAGTCTATCACACACACTCACCTGTATGTACTGCGTAAACTGTCCACCACACCAGTCTATCACACACACACTCACACACACCTGTATGTACTGCGTAAACTGTCCACCACACCAGTCTAACACACACACACACACACAAACAAATGTAAGTTCTTAGTGTTGTACTCTCTCTCCCTCAAACTAAAAGTCACATGACTTTCAGCAGCCAATTACAGCTGAGTATCTAATCAGGGGGTTTAAGCCTGTCTCAGAATCTGGACTTTATAACTCATGGTCTTTACTGTGTTAAAGCTGTAAACTGCAAACATCTTTATAATTACTCACACAAAGAAAACACAGCAGCAGATTATCACCACCACTAACACTGAAACTCTGCATCACAGATAAAGATGCTTTATCAGATTATGAAGAACATTTAGATTATAAATACAGCACTGTAAATCAAACTGTAGAAATACAGCAGTACTGTGTGTGTGCACGAGTGTTCTCAAAAGTGTCAAAACCAGCTTGGAGAAAAAACACGCAGACACACGCAGACACCCACATGACACCCACAAGACACACGCAGACACCCACAAGACACACGCAGACACACGCAGCTGACATACAGTCTCTTGCACGAGTGTGTTTCTTGTTTGCTCGTCTAGTACAAACCTGTCTGCTGCCTCGGTTATTAAACAAAAGAGAGGAGAAAACAAACAAACAATCTCTCTCTCTTTTTCAACAAAACAAAAACAAAAAACAAAAACAAAACAGAGTGTGTGTGTGTGTGTTGTATCTGCTGTTGTATCAAGATATCTACCGAGTCGCACTAACAGTAGAAATCACTGCACTCGAGCCCACACTGAACAGACCTGCTCGACTCATTCCTCACCTTTTAGCCCATACGGGTTGGTCTCCATGGTGATTTTGATAAAGTTGCATACGGAGTGTTTCCTTTCCTGATCACACGTCCTTTATCAGTCAGCGCTGTGTGTGTGCTTTAGGAACAAATGCTTCAAGCTCTCTGCTCTGTTATTAATAAATCCAGCCAGTGCAGGAGAGCTGATCTGAGTTCAGATTCCCCATGTTAACATTCACCCAGCACACACACACACACACACACACACACACACACACACACACACAGCTAAATGCCTGCCCAGATTCTTTGCACAGTTCAGATAAACTAATAAAACTAGCTTCATGTTTTTCTTCCTTGACTGTGTGCTCACTAAGAGACACATATCAGTCTATAACACTGCATAAGGACCTTAAAACACACACACACACACACACACACACACACACACACACACACACACACACACACACACACACACACAGTTTCTGAAACACAGTTTTTGCCATGTTTGTCGGTTTGTGTGAGTGTCAATGTCAGAGAGGAGAGCTTCCATTAATAGCACACAGAGACATGTGGCATGCAGCAAAAACACACACACACACACACACACACACAGTCATGTAACCATAAGTTTACAGCTGTAATTTAGTCCCACTGAGACTCTGGTGTGTTGGACTACGTTCTCTACTGAAACTGAACAAACAGCTCAACAGCTAAAGGCTAAAGGTGTCACGTTTAAACGTCTGCTCGCAATATAAACTTTATAGAAAAGGAGAAATAAAATGTCTCAACATGACTTCTGTCTTGTGAACAACCTGTCGGTATAGAAACCTATCAGACTGATAGCATTAATATAAACCTGCACTCGTGTCAGAGAGAATTACAAAACACCTTCTGACCAATCAGAGCCCAGAACTAGGTAGAAATGACAGTAGACTTCTTGTGGTCCTTCAAACCGCCCCACTGATGTGCTGGTGCTTTTTTATAAAACCCTCAGGGTAACTCATCATCATGAACACACTGTACTTCCAGAAGACGTCTTTCGAGCAACACGTTAAATAATATAAAAGGAGATTTTTCTACTGGGTTACATCATGATATTAAATCATTATAAATACATCCATAAGAATAATACAGTGAGAAGTGTTTTCCTGGAAATAAAGTGAGTGAAATGATTAACTTCTGATTCTGTTCCCTACCTCATGCTTGTAGATTGGGTCACGCCCGTGCGAGGGTGTGTCTCCTGTATGGCGGTCTGACCTGCGTTAAGCTCTTTTCTGATTTGGGATTTGGCCGAAGCTGAAGCTTCATCGTCGGACGAGTTGTCTTCTGATGCACCCAGAATGAACTTCTTCTTCTTCTGACTTTTTATGGCGGTTGGCAAACCAACTGTAGGTGCATTTACCGCCACCAACTGGACTGGAGTGTGAAGCACTAGTAGGCATATGACTTGCGCAGAAAAAAAATAAATAAATAAATAAAAAATAAATTAAATTCTATCAAAAATTCCTATTTCTTTAACAAATTTTATTATAGAACCATAGATGATACTCTGCTTTTCTTGTTTTTTCAACAGGCCTATCACATTGAATGATTCAACACCCAACTTTTTAACTTCATTAGTTTGTTTTAACCTTTCTCTTTCATATTTTTTACATGTTATTAAAACATGTTCTATGGTTTCTGGCTGATTACAATAAGCACATTGGCCCGATTCATGTTTACCTATCTTAAACAGAGAATGATTTAACCCAGCATGACCTATTCGTATACTGTACGTGAAATAAATGTATCTTCTTTTCTGTTCCTGACAACATATCTTCCATTTCCTACTTGCTGTTGAATATTATACATAAACCGACCTTTGCTATCACCATTCCATGCCTCTTGCCATTTGTTATTCATGAATTCTTTCATTTTCCCTTTAACTTCATTTTTGCTTAGAGACACATGAATATCTATCTCTGAGCATTTCAGAGCTTCCTTAGCTAGCTTATCAACCACTTCGTTTGCCTCCACTCCCACATGAGCAGGAACCCACAAAAATGTTATCAAACTTTCTTTGCCGATTCTTAATAAACTTGCAAGTATCTCGTATATAATGTCTTGTCTCGATGATTTTAGTCCACTCGCAAGACTCGATAATGCTGCGTAGGAATCAGAACAGATTACCACCAAGCTTGGTTTTACTTCCTCTATCCACTGGAGGGCTACCACCATAGCAATCAATTCTGTTGCGTAGACAGATACATGATCAGTTATCCTTTTTTTAACACTAGTACGAAATTGTGGAATATATACTGCAGCAGCAGTTCTACCAGAGATAGGGTCTTTAGACCCATCTGTGAATACACGTAACCATGGTGAATAATTCTGGTCTACATACTGTTGCGCAATGATGTTTTTAGGGGTACCCTCCTCATTCTTCAATTTATCTTGTATTCGAAAATCTACATTAGGCATTGGAAAAAACCATGGTGGAATTTCGGATACTATCACAGTTGGACTTATATCGCAGTTAGAAAAACCAACTACTTCTGCTTCTCTATTAGCAATCCATCCAAAGCTTTTAATATGTTCATTACCATGCTCCCAGCATTCTTCAGTCACCCCCTTCACCGGATGAGACTTTTTATGTCCCTTCAAATTCACCCAATAGTTCATTCTCATTTGAAACCTACGAAAGCGTAAAGGAGCTACCCCTACCTCTACCTGCATAGCTGCAATGGGAGATGTTTTAAAAGCCCCACAACATATTCTTAAAGCTTGGTTCTGCATTGTTTCAACCTTTTTCAGAATAGATTCAGATGCGAATCCAAAAATAACACTTCCATAATCTAAACTTGGTCTAATTAAAGTACAGTAAATTCTTTTCAAGGATAATCTACAAGCTCCCCATTCTACCCCGGATAAACATCTTAAAATGTTCACTCCTTTCTTACATTTATCAACCAACTTAGTAACATGAGTTGCAAACGTCAATCTAGTATCCATCCACACACCAAGATATTTAACTACCGGGACTTGCCCCAGTTCCTGATTGTATAACTTTAATTTAAATTCTGGTACATTTTTCCTTTTTGTAAAACATATAACTTGTGTTTTAGCCACTGATAATCTAAAACTCCAATTATTTGCCCATACCTCCACTTCGTCTACAGCTTTTTGTAGTCCTCGGGTCACACATGCAATATTACGTCCTCTCTTCCATATTGCCCCATCATCTGCAAACAATGCCCTTCCAATGTCACTCTTAATATTGCAAAAAATGTCATTAATCATAACATTAAAAAATACTGGGCTGCATACACTTCCTTGGGGAGTTCCATTATCTATTTTGTAGGTCATTGAATACTCTACTCCTATCCTAACTTGAATTGTCCTTCCCATAAGAAAGTCCATAATCCAGTTGTATAACTTTCCTCCAATTCCCATGCATTTAAGTTTGATTAAAAGTCCTTCTTTCCAAAGCATATCATATGCCTTCTCAATATCAAATAAAACCCCTACCAATACTTCTCTATTTGCTTGGGCTTTTCTAATATCTGCTTCTAAACTCAAAACAGCATCCATGGTATTACGACCTGCCCTAAATCCACTCTGATAAGGTGATAGGAGACCTTTTAATTCCAATACATAATTCAGCCTTCGTATAATAATCTTTTCCATCAGCTTGCATAAATTAGAAGTTAAAGCAATAGGCCTATAATTATTTGGATTAGATTTATCCGTACCAGGCTTGCCAACCGGTACTATTATTCCATGCTTCCATGAAGAAGGAATCTTTCCTGCATTCCATACCTTATTGAATAGATTTAAAATAATATTCAAAGATCTATCTGATAGATGTTGAATCATGACATAACACATATCATCCTTTCCAGGAGACGAATGTTTGACTCCCCCTAGTGCCATCTTCAATTCATACATAGTAAAATCCGCATCCATAGCCTCACCAGAAGGACTTCTTTTCATCATCAAATCTGGATATTTATTTTTGTTCTGAACTCTATTCAATTTAACATCCTCCGATAATAATGTATCACTATGAACCTTAACAAAAACTTTAGCTAACATTTCAGCTTTTTCATTATCTGTCACTGCTATACTTCCTTCATCATTTTTTAAAACAGGTAAAGTACGGTTTCTATAAATTCCTCCCATTTTCCTAATTGATCCCCATACTTCACTTACATCAATATCCTCTCCTATTGTTGCACACCAATCTCTCCAGTACTTCTTTTTAGCTCCTCTCACTATTCTTCTTACAACAGCTTGAGCTTTCTTATACTTAATAAAATCTTCAAACAATTTAGACCTTTTAATTTGTCTAAATGCTTTATTCCTACTGTGTATAGCCTCACTACACTGATCTGTCCACCAAGGAACTGCTTTCTTCTTTTTACATGGCCCCTTTTTCCCTATAACATTATCTGCTACTTTATACAATACTCTACATATTTCTCCATTACATTCATCTACATCTCCCATCTTATTCAGGTCTAACGATGATAGTTCTACTTCACTTAGATACTTATATGCTTCCCAATTTGCTTTACCGAATCTCCATCTTGGAGCTAAAAGTACATTACGTACTATTACACTTATCCCTACCTTACATACAACAATAAAGTGATCACTACCCATATTATTATCTTCCCAAACATCCCATACACATTTGCTAGCTATACTTTCAGAAACCAACGTCAAATCTATAGCTGACCCAATACCACGTACCAAATCTATTCTTGTGTTTCTGCCATCATTAAGACAAACTAACCTATTACTATCTAATAATTCTTCAACAACATGTCCATTATAATCATCTTTACTATTTCCCCACAAAGTGCTATGTGCATTAAAATCTCCACACCAAATTACTTTATGATCCCCTGACCCTATAACCTTTCCTAGATCCACACTTAATCTACTACAAGGATTATAATAGTTAATTATTCTAATATTATGTTTCTCTGCAAATATCTCTATAACCACCAATTCAAACTCGTCAGTCTCACTAATAACTCTGTAATCTAATTCATTTATTATAAAAGTTGCCACTCCACCTCCATTACCCTCCTTTCTATCATTCCTAACAATTTGGTACCCTTGCAGAACAAAGTTTAATCTAGGATTCAACCATGTTTCTTGTAGACAAATTATGCTTGGTTTCTCATCTATTTGATCCATAAACTCTTTAAATTCTGATCCATTCGCATTAAGACTTCTGGCATTCCATTGAAGAATTGTTAAAACCATTATTGTTATCAGGTATTCCCACATACCATTTGAGTACTTGATTGAGTCTTTAGCATGTCGTTTATTTTTTCCAATGTAACTCCTGCCACTTCCAAGTATCTCTCAGCTGCCCTTATTATGATTTTAATTCTCTCTGTTCTGCTTTCTGTTTGAGCAGAACAGTTTACCACTTCAGCCATAAACGAAACAAATTCCAATTTCCCAATCACCAAGACATCGTCTTTTGCCTTACTATGATCACAAGTACTTCCAGACCGTTCTTGAACTTTTTCGTCTTTCAGAATTTGCTCCTTTTGTTTTGTTTTTTGTGCTGCTTCAGCATAAGTTAACCCTTCAGATATTCTTACATTTTGAATTTTCACAGCCTGTTTGTGAGCAATACATCCCCCAAAGCCAGCACTATGCTCACCTCCACAATTACAGCATTTTGCCTTTATTCCTTCGCCACATTTACCATATTCATGTTCACCCCCACATCTCGCACAACGTTGACGTCCTCTGCAAACAGCACTAACATGGCCATACTTCTGGCACTTGAAGCACCTAAGCGGAGGAGGCACGTAAGGTCTTACCGGATAACTAACGTATCCTATTTTTACCCTCTCTGGAAGTCGTTCCTCATCAAACTGAAGCATTACTGATAGACTGTCCTGCCGTTCTTTATTTTTCACAAACTGAAGCCGTTTTGCTCCAACTACCTTCCCTCCTTCAACACAACTTTTAATTTTATCTGTACCCACATCAGTAGGAATCCCAGTTATTACTCCTCTAACCCAAGGTATAGATTTCATCAGTGTGCATGACACCGAGAGTCCAAGCATCGACGTTATAGCTAAAGCCTTCTTTTGTTGTTTTTCATCTTTACACATAATAATCAGGTTACCATCTCTCAGAGTCTTTGCACTATGGATTACTCCTAAAGCTTTATCAAGAGATTTTGTCAGTTTAATAGGGTTTATCGTCCTACCCGATTCTGCAAATTTCATCATGACTTTATATACTTCTATGTTCTTCCTACTCACGGAATCCTCCTTTCCACTATCCGTAAATGATCCTTGACTATTAGCTTTCTTCCTTTTCCGATTCACAACTTTCCACCATTGATTCCCTCCTGCACTCCCGCTGCACGATTCATCTTCCATTTCCGGATCGCTACCAGAGCTACCGTCATTTCCTGCCATCAGTGCTCCAGTCACAGTCCAGTGCTGCCCGAAACCGCCCTGACTCCCCCCAACGTCCTTAATGCTGATCTCCGCCGGTCAGAAGCGTATATATTTTTAAAATCAGAATGAACTTCAGCTTCTCTCGAGCTTCTTCAACAGGCCTGAATCTGGGCCTGAACGACTCACAGGAAGTGGTTGGAGTTTCCATGTGATCTGATTGGCTGGACACTCGGTCAGATGGATTGTGGGTAACAGATGGAGGTTTGTCTTTATTCTCACACAAGGGAGACTGAGACCTGTGATCCATCTGTGCAGATCTGACGAGGCATTAAGCAGCTTTTATATTCCAGAAGGAGAAATAAAATAAAAAAACAAGGCATTAAAGTAAAAACCCAGAGTATTGAGATGAAGAGAACTTCAGCTTTGTAGTGTTGGAAATATCAGGATCAGGAAGATTCATTAATCATCTCTGTAACCTGGAAGAGTAAATACACACACAGATGTAGGATTATTGCTGAATTCATCGACACTAACGTTTGCTGGATGAATTCAAGAACCTGTGAGGTGCTTCTTTTCTCCAAAAGTGGATCAAATGTAAAAGCTTCCAAAATAGTGTAGTGAATAAGTGTAGTTTAGGGCCTATAGGTGTTTGCATGCTGTCAAGAGAGTGTGTGTGAGAGAGAGAGAGAGAGAGAGAGAGAGAGAGAGAGAGAGAGAGAGAGAGAGAGAGAGAGAGTGTGTGTGTATATGATAGTGTGTGTACAGTATGTGCGAATTTGTGTGTATGTATGTATTTGTGTGTGTATGTATATGTATGTGTGTGTGAGTGTGTGTATGTGTATGTATGTGTGTGCATGATTATGTATGTGTGTGTATGTGTGAGAGTGTGTGTGTACGTGTGTGCACGTCCCTGTGCCATCTGGGTAAAGGGTCGCTCTGCTATCTTTAGGAAACCCTGAAGTTCACCACCTCACCTCACTGTACACATAAAACTGAACACTGAGTTTATTTTCACACTTATTACAAAACACGGTTTCATGTTATTTTATTTTAGATGCATTAATTTACACCACAGTTTACATTATTTACTGTTTAATGTAAAAGCATCAGTAACTCAGTGAATCACCTCAGAGCTTCTGAACACCAGCTAACTCCTTTAGCCTGAGTGCTAACAGTACAACATAAACAGCGCTCAAGCTTAAACTTCATTAAAGTTAACATTCGTATAAAGTCATATTATAATACAACAAAAATAAATAAATAAAGTTAAACCCTTCTGAGTGAGAAACGAGTGCTGGTTATTCAGTCAAATTAAATAACAAACAGTTTATTTTAGCGACTACAAAATCCTAATATGAACATTATATTATTATTATAGCACAGATCAGTAACAAACATTCACCTGCTGCTCTGCGTGAAAAGGAGAAACTCAGTGTTTTACTCCTACAGGAGAGAAAACAGTTTAAACCCCCTGCATCCTGTGAGGAACTACAGCTACATGGCCGCGTCCCAATTCACTTACTCTTACTTCTCCTTCAGCGTCCCAATTCACTTACACTTTACTTCACCTGCCGCGTCCCAATTCACTTACCGTTACTTCACCGGCCGCGTCCCAATTCATTTACTCTTACTTCTCCTTCAGCGTCCCAATTCACTTACACTTTACTTCACCTGCCGCGTCCCAATTCACTTACCGTTACTTCACCGGCCGCGTCCCAATTCATTTACTCTTACTTCTCCTTCAGCGTCCCAATTCAGTTACAGTTACTTTACAGGCGCTTCCAATTCACGTACTTATTCGCAAAACCAGAGGCTGTGTTCTATTCCAGTAATACTCACTAATAGTTGGCTGTGTTGTATTCCAGTTATCATCACTAAAAGTTGGCTGTGTTCTATTTCAGTATCCTCCCTAAAAGTGCTCAACAGGGCTGTGTTTTATTTAAAGAACAGGGGCCTGTAAATCAAAAACACCCTCAAACACTCATTCTGTATACATCCATGTCTACAGTACCACTATATAAAACTGTTTACATGCTGGTTCTGCACACTGTTTTTCTATCTTTGCACATGTTGTCCTGTACATTCAGTCAGTTGCTGTTTTTACACACCACATTTCAATACTCATCAACCTATTACTAATATTACTATTACACAAGTGTATATATGTTTACTAGAACCCTCTTTTTTTTAGAATCCTTTATTTTTGCACAATGTACTGTATAATATACAGTATGTACACTGGGTGGCGCTGTTTTGTGTATTTGTCCTGTAGTGTTTTGTATTGTCTGTTTGTACTGTCTTTTGTCTCACAATGTTTTCACTATGTTGCACACTTTAAGCTGTTAGCTGTGTTTTTTTATGTAGCACCGGGTTCCTGGAGATACGTTGTCTCATTTCACTGTGTACAGCATCAGTTATATATGGTTGAAATGAAAATAAAATCCTCTTGACCTGACTGTATGTAATTTATTTAACTCAACACCAGCTCCATCACCAAGAAAGCCCAGCAGCGTCTCTACTTCTTATGAAGGCTGAGAAAGGCACATCTCCCTCCCCCCATCCTGACCATGTTCTACAGAAGGACCATTGAGAGTTTCCTGAGCAGCTGCATCACTGTCTGATTTGGGAACTGCACCATCTCGGATTGTAAGACCTCTATCATGGACACTTACACCACACGCTGCATCCGCAAAGCCAACAGCATTGTAGATGAACCCACACACACCTCAAACACATTCTTCACCCTACTGCCGTCTGGAAAAAGGTACCGAAGCATTCGGGCCCTCACGACCAGACTGTGTAACAGTTTCTTTCCTCAAGCCATCAGACTCCTCAATTACTGAACACAACACACACACACACACACACACACACTCAGCTTATGGACTGCACAGATCTACACTAAATACACGCTCTTCCAATATACATCCATGTACACAGCACCAACCATATCAAACTGTTTACATGTTGTTATTACACACTTTATATAACTGCTGCTACTATATTAAGTGTTCATTCCAGTATTTCTGCACATGCACTATAGAACATACAGTATGTACACTGGGCGGCGCTGTTGTTGTGTATTGTCTTTTATGTAATGTCTTGTATTTTTTGTTTGCACTGTCTTTTTTCTTGCACTGTTTGCACCAGGTTGCACAGATGCACTTTACTGTATGTATCTAGGACTAACTAAAGTCCTTAGCTCTATCTTTGTTTTATGTAGCACCATGGTCCTGGAGAAATGTCTTATTTTACTGTGTACTGCATCAGCTATACTGTATATGGTTGAAATAACAATAAAAGCTTCTTGGCCCTTGACTTGACTTGTGTGTGTGTGTGTGTGTGTGTGTGTGTGTGTTTGTGTGTATGCGTGTATGCGTGCAGTAACTCAGTGTACTAGCAGAGGGAGCTCTTTATCATCTTAAGTGTATCGAAAGTATTAGCAGTTTCTGGAATTTAAGGGATTTTCCAAGCTGCGCTGACTCACTGGTTTACCAAACGTGTGTGTGTGTGTGTGTGTGTGTTTGTGTGTGTATCAGAAGCGTCGGTTTGAAGCGTTGAAATTCAGCACAATCTCCATGTCCTCCTTTGATTTCATACACTTTCATTTTCAAAGTGTATTATATATGTAGTGGTACATTATATGTGTAGTTGTGTAGTTGTGTAATGTTTTAGATGTGTATAGTGGTGTATTACATGTCTGTAGTTGTGTAGTGGAGTGTAATTGTTTAGGAGATGTGTGTTGTGATGTATTGTGTGTGTGTAGGGGTGTATAAGATGTGTGTATTAGCACATTATGTGTGTATGAGTAGATCTCATGACTCACTAACCTGCTCTTGTCATTTCTCCCTGGTTACTGATGATACAGAACATTTTGGTGTCTGACTCTGTGCTGCTATTGGAGAAGAAACGCAGCCATAACAACAGACATGTGACCCAACCTCCACACCAAGCAGGCTTTTACTGTGAGGAGAGTGTTTTTATGGTGTACAGCACACACACACACACACACACACACACGCACACATGCACACACACACACACACACACACACACACACACTGTTTTTTGGCCTGTACCTCAGATCTTTTCTGATTTACAGTAAATGCTCAGTTATAGTTTTTGTAAATGCTCATGTCCAATAGATAAACACACCAATAAAACGCACCATGTGCTAAATAAAGTTGTATTAAAGTTGTGAACTAATCAGATATTTTATAAGGAATATATATAATGTAGAAGAAATGAAGGGTTTTCTTAGATCTTTAGACTCTGTTCATTACTGTGTGTGTGATTATTCAGATCCTCACACATCCCTCTATAGTCTGTTACATTAAAACAGAATAAAGTGTATTTTAACTCAACACTGTCTGTCTGTCTGTCTGTTTGTACGGTGCTCTGAGTTATGATGGAGTGTCTTTCTGTTTAAAGGAGATGAATAAATGACTTTCCTTTAGCTCCAGCACATTGTCCTTACATCACCTCACTCATCATACAGTAATCTGTTTATTTCTTTCACTGCTCATTGTGTTTAAAATGAAATGTTTAAACATTAACACCTCGTGTTTATTAGCTTTATAACCTCTACACCATGATAAAGTATAAGATATTTGTTCTCGTGTCCTCGTCTGACTCTCTGCTACTTTCACTTTATCACCAACAATACAGTGTCCCAACACTTCCTGCACTACAGGTTCCTCCTGCTGCTCTACATTTAATCTAAATTAAGAATCTTATCATATTTTATTAGCAGAAATTCCCCTCGTCATTATTCAGGCTGTTTCTTTTATTTCATTATTATAAACAGAACTGAAAATGAAATTGTGCATTGAACTTCACAGATATCTGTTTGCTGTTAGAGCGTAAAGATTATTTTAGTAAATATTGGTGCTTTCCTGAAGCTCTGCTGGATGTAACAACTACCACCATATTTCCAGTGTCTCTTTATTTAGTGCAAAACTGTTCAGATAAAAGATGATAAAAGCATGACATTGTGCATGTGGTTCATCTTTAGGCTGCTTATTAAGACATTTACATTAGACAAACAAATCCAATAAGACAATTTATAAGATTAGTCCAGTTGATCCTAGTGCACTGATCTTAATATAAACAAGGCAAATTGTCTGAAATGATGTTTTCACAGCATCTTGTTTTATTGGATTAATTTATTCCACATTTGTAGAAGGTGTAAGACATTTTTGTGTGACAGTTTGTGTAATATTTTACTTGAATATTCATGGTGAGAAGGCATGTAGATGTATCATGTTGTATTTATTGAACCTTAGGACCAGAGACAGAGTGCAGTACAGCTCAGGTCAAATAGCATGTGTGTTTCCTCAGCTGATGGGCTGAAGAGACATCCAGCAAACCATCTGTACCTTATCATGGTTTGTTTGACCCCCAGTCAATAGGATTCAGGTACACACAGACACTGGGCTCCATGTACATCCTGTCTGGAGGTTTTATATTGAAATAGAACATCTTGATGTAGAGGAGTTATACAGTATGTCTACAGTATATGTCTTGTTACCTCCTTCAGCAGAACCAGACCTGTCTTGTACATGTTGACTTCTCTATCGTCTCTAAAGTGTGTATCTGTGTCATCAGTGTCATCAGTAAAAATAGGGTTCCTCTTGTGTGCTTAATCCCAAGTACAGCAGATCTCATTATCCATCTCAGGCTTCACCATTAAACAGTCCTGAGTCTTTCAGGATCCAGCTCTTTACAGGGACAGAACACAATACTGCTGTTCCGAACACATCCGTATCATGTGCTTTACTCATGAATAACTCTTCACTATTTCACCGTGAATCTTTCTCTCACACTCTCTTCAGTTTCTTCAGTGTCTTCATGACTACAGGGACACGCTGTTCAGTGTACAGAAACATCACTTGATTAGACCGTGCTTGTCCCCTCTGGTCACAACACTTGTATAGATGTTTGGACATCAGCGATTATGTCTGATAGAAAGAGAAAGAGCTAATGTCGTTGGTGTTGTCTTAAAGGAAGTTGTTCCAGTTCCTGAGTGTTTTGCTGAAGTCTGTCACCCTCCATCTCAATTCCTGCCCCTGTCATTCAGACAGGATTGAACATAACCATTATAAACTATATCTGAGCATTTGTAATAAGATCTTAGATGGGGAACATTTTGATGCTTCAGCTTCAGATGACGTCAGACTGTTTAGTGACCTGAATGATATCTGAATGACATTGAAATACCCAGTACAGTCTGTACACCATCCAGGTGACTAAACCCCAACATCCTTGGCTCAGCTCTGTCACTCTGACAGATCCTGTGTGTTCAGGTGTGGATATCTGACTGACATGGAGCTTAATTAGAGCTCATTTGGACGCAACTGTATTTTTATACAGAAAAAACACTGCGGTGATGTTCTCATTGTGCCCTGGAAGTGCATCACATTCACTCACATAATAACAGGTTCATTTTCAAGAGATTTCATGTAATTTTTACATCAACTAACTCTTGATGAATCCCTGTGTAAAATAAAGTAAAGAGTTCTGACAGTATCTGTACCTATAAAGCAGCTTTATACTGAGTTATGTGACTGAATCCCAGTCTCCATTATAAACTCTGCCCTTTGTCTACACTTAAAAGTGATGTAAACTTAAACAGTTCCTCTGTTTCATCTGCAGCAAAGAAGCAGAACTCAGACTGCTGAAGGATCCTGAATGTGTGATGAAGACGTGAATAAGCAGTAAAATAAAAAACAAATAAGAGAACATTTGAACGAGGACAAGATTTCATCATTATTTGTATTCTTTTGTAACACCTGATGCAGTGTGTTATTCTGTACTGCTATAGGTCCAGAGAGAGAGAGAGAGAGAGAGAGAGAGAGAGAGAGAGAGAGAGAGAGAGAACACGCCCTCTAAACACACTGAGTTCAGATCTCTATAAATGTGTTGGGTGAATTTATTAAACAACTTCATTAATCTGTAAAGTATAAATTATATTCCACACTGATTTAATAAAAACTAGTGTTAATGACACAGTTTGGCCCATTTGTTATAGATAAATATTTTTTTTTATCTCACCATCACTGATTCACTGATTCACCAAGTTCTGAGAGACTAAAACTTGACTTGAGTTTGATCTTTTTGTAGCTTGTGGAGTTCTGGGTATCACAGGGATGTTATCGGATCTCCAACTAGATCAGACTGACTCTGTGTCTAAACCACAGTCGCACAGTTTGGGTATTAATATGTTGCTCTGAATTCGTTGGGTCCGTTGGGTCTGTACTGATGTAGGAAATGTGTGTTTGTTGTATTATTTATTTATTTATTTATTGAGTAAATATAACAACTTAATAATTTTCTTGTATTTACTGTCTTCAGTGGTTTAAGGTTTTCCTTGAGAGTTTAAATCCTCTCCCCAACAGTCTGGTGCTCACTTTTAATAAAAACGACTTCTTCTGAATAAATAAATATAAACGTGTAAATTGTTAACAGTGTCCTTTATGTCAGATCATATTGTGTCTAGTCGACAAAGAACAAGTCTGAACTCTACACCCAACATCTAATAATGAACAGATGACTTCAGTGGAGAACTGAGAGAACTTCACCTTCTGTTTCTCACAATCATGCTTTAACATCAGTTTTATTAAAAGACATTTTAAAAAGCCTACTATAAAAAAAGTCTTCTTTAAACTTGTATTTATTGGTCTGATTTAGTAGAAAAATGGCAGTTTTTCTTCCTTCATGCAGAAAGACTCTGCAGCATTTTACAGTATACACGTCATTTATGAACCAAAATAAATCTTGACTGCAGAAGAAAAGTTTTTCTTTTTTCTGAAGTCCTGGCAGGCAATAGTCAAAATTTGCAGATTAGGGGAAGCATCTAAAATTATGAGATGGTGTACCTATGATTCAGACTTTGCACCAAACAGAATCTATGACAGGTTTAAGATATGAATCTCAAAAGGTCTGACTACTTATCATTCATTTATTTACAAAGGGGCATTCCAGAGTTTTGAAACCCTACAGAAAGATTATGGACTGGGAAAAGCTGATTTTTTTAGGTACCTGCAAGTAAGACAATACTTTAACAAAAATATTAAAGGGGTGTTAGGAACTAGTGAGTCAGGGTTCCTGGAAGTAATTTTATCACTAACTAAACCCAGATCCTGCAACAAAATTATCTCCAAACTATATAATGCTATACAATTATCTAAACAAGAAAATCTTCTTCTTCTTCTTTCGGCTTTTCCCTTCAGGGGTCGCCACAGCGAATCATCTCTCTCCACCTATCCCTATCTTCTGCATCCTCAACACTTGCACCCACTAGCTTCAAATCCTCATTAATTACATCCATATACCACCTCCTTGGCCTTCCTCTTTGCCTCCTGCCTGGCAGCTCCATGTCCAACATTCTCCTACCAATATACTCACTCTCCCTCCTCTGAACATGTCCAAACCATCTTAATCTTGCCTCCCTAACTTTGTCCCCAAAACATCCAACATGGGCTGTCCCTCTGATGTACTCATTCCCAATCCTGTCCAATCTTGTCACTCCCAAAGAAAACCTCAACATCTTCAGTTCGGCTACCTCAAGCTCCGACTCCTGTCTCTTCTTCAGTGACACTGTCTCTAAACCATACAGCATGGCCGGTCTCTCCACTGTCCTGTACACCTTCCCCTTGATTCTTGCTGGCACTTTCCTATCACACAGAACTCCTGACACCTTTCTCCACCCACTCCAACCTGCCTGCACTCGCTTCTTTACTTCTTTCCCACTCTCTCCATTACTCTGGACTGTTGACCCCAAGTACTTAAACTCCTGTACCTTCTTCACCTCTTCACCCTGTAACCTTACTGTTCCACTTCCCTCCCTTTCATTCACACACATGTACTCAGTCTTACTACGACTGACTTTCATTCCTCTTCTCTCCAGCGCAAACCTCCACCTCTCCAGGTTTTCCTCCACCTGCTCCCTGCTCTCACTACAGATCACAATGTCATCTGCAAACATCATCGTCCAAGGAGACTCCTGTCTGACCTCCTCTGACAACTGGTCCATCACTATAGCAAACAGGAAGGGGCTCAGAGCCGATCCCTGATGCAGTCCCACCTCCACTGTGAACTCCTCTGTCTGACCTACAGCACACCTCACCACTGTCCTGCTCCTCTCATACATGTCCTGCACCACTCTGACATACTTCTCTGCTACTCCTGACTTCCTCATTCAGTACCACAGCTCTTCTCTTGGCACCCTGTCATACACTTTCTCTAAGTCTACAAACACACAGTGCAACTCCCTCTGACCATCCCTATACTTCTCCATCAACATTCTCAGAGCAAAAATTGCATCTGTTGTGCTCTTTCTGGGCATGAAGCCATACTGCTGCTCACAAATTTCCACCACCTTCCTTAACCTAGCTTCCACTACTCTTTCCCACAACTTCATTGTAATGGCTCATCAACTTTATCCCCCTATAGTTGCTGCAACTCTGCACGTCACCCTTATTCTTAAAGATCGGCACTAACACACTCCTTCTCCATTCCTCAGGCATCCTCTCACTTTCTAAAACCCTGTTGAACAAACTAGTTAAAAATTCCACTGCTGCCTCTCCTAGACACTTCCAGACCTCTACCGGGATGTCGTCAGGACAAACTGCCTTTCCACTTTTCAGCCTCTTCAAAGCCTTCCTGACTTCATCCTTTCTAATCTTATCTACTTCCTGTTCCACAGAGTTCACCCCTTCTACTCTTTTTTCCCTGATTTTCCTCATTCATCAGCTCCTCAAAGTATTCCTTCCATCTCCTCTGTACACTCTCCTCACTTGTGAGCACCCTTCCATCTCTATCCTTAATAATTCTAACTTGCTGCACATCCTTCCCATCTCGATCCCTCTGCCTAGCTAACCTGTACAAGTCCTTCTCTCCTTCTCTAGTGTCTAACCTAGTGTACAACTCGTCATATGCCTTCTGCTTGGCCGTAGACACCTCCCTCTTCACTCTGCGCTGTAACTCCTTGTATTCCTGTCTATTCTCTTCAGTCCTGTCCATGTCCCACTTCTTCTTGGCTAATCTCTTCCTCTGGATACTATCCTGAACTTCCTCATTCCACCACCAAGTCTCCTTATCTTCTTTCCTCCTTCCAGATGACACACCCAGCACCTTTCTCCCTGTCTCCCTGATCACTTCTGCTGTAGTTTCCCAGTCATCTGGCAGCACTACCTGACCACCCAGAGCCTGCCTCAACTTCTGTCTAAATTCCTCACAACATTCCTCCTTTTTCAGCTTCCACCACTCAGTTGTTTTCTTCTTTATTTTTGACCTCTTCCTCTTACAGACCATCAGAGTCATCCTACACACCACCATCCTATGCTGTCTGGCTACACTTTCTCCCACTACCACTTTACAGTCACTAATCTCTTTCAGATTGCCTCTTCTACAAAGGATGTAGTCTACCTGTGTTCTCCTACCTCCACTCTTGTAAGTCACTCTATGTTCCTCCCTCTTCTGAAAATAAGTGTTAACCACAGCCATGTCCATCCTCTTAGCAAAGTCTACTACCATCTGAACTTCAAGGTTCCTTTCCTTAACTCCAAACTTGCCCATCACCTCCTCATCACCTGTGTTCCCCTCACCAACATGTCCATTAAAATCCGCTCTTATCACCACTCTCTCACCCTTGGGAATACTCTCCATCATCTCATCGAATTCACACCAGAATCTCTCTTTCTCCTCTAACTCACAACCTACCTGCGGGGCATAACCACTAACAACATTCAACATCACCCCTTCAATCTCTAACTTCAGACTCATCACCCTGTCTGACACTCTCTTCACCTCCAGAACATTCCTCACAAACTCCTCCTTCAGGACCACACCTACCCCATTTCTCTTACTATCCACACCATAATAAAACAGCTTGAATCCTGCTCCTATACTACGAGCCTTGCTACCCTTCCACTTGGTCTCCTGTACACACAGTATATCCACCGTCCTTCTCTCCATCATATCAGCCAGCTCTCTATCTTTCCCTGTCATAGTACCAACATTCAGAGTCCCTATTCTCAGTCCTACACTCTTACCTTTCCTCTTCTCTCTCTGTCTGTGCACTCTCCTCCCTCCTCTATTTCTTCGACCAACAGTAGCCCAATTTCCACCAGTGCCCTGTAGGTCAACGGCACCGATGGCGGTCGTTGTTAACCCGGGCCTCGACCAATCCGGTATGAAATTCTTACTGACAATTCGCATGGTTAGATTTGGCAATGTTTTATGCCGGATGCCCTTCCTGACGCAACCCTCTCTATTTATCCGGGCTTGGGACCGGCACAGACGTCACTGGACTGTGACCCCCATGGCTAGATTATCTAAACAAGAAAATACAGAATACATAAAGAAGAAATGGGAAAGGGAAGTAAATGTGAAGATCACATGGGAGAGCTGGGGGAAAATATGCCAGTTACAATGGTTATCAACCGGGTCAAACACATGGCGGGAATTTTGCCGCAAGAATATTGCGAGATTTTTTATTACACCCATTCAGAAACGATACCAAGGCAACGGAGATGCCTGTTGGAGACTTTGTGGATCTAACGGAGCCAATCACTTCCATATTTTTTGGGACTGCCAGACAATAAGACCTTACTGGGAAGAGATCCATGAACAAATAAACAATGTATTTAATGTAAACATTCCATTTAAATGTAAAACTGTGTATTTGGGTAATCTAGGGTTAGAAACATGGAACATTAATGCCAAAAAACTGCTTATGATTTACTATTGGCGGCCAGTAAGAAATCTGTTCCGAGGAAATGGTTGATCCACCCACCATTGATGAATGGATTGAAATTGTCTATGAGATTTATGTTATGGAAAAGATATCCTTTTCCCTCAAAGTTGAAAAAGAAAAATTCTATAAGATTTGGACTAAATGGACTGAGTATGTAAAACCAATTAGATCTGATTTCATTTGACTATAGTGTAGACTTGCCCTCTTTTTATGTGATGTTTTACATACTTGAAGTGATGCGCATCCCGGCTCTGTTCTGCTTTGTTATGGTTTCTAACTGGAATAAGTAGCGGTCCGTAGAAGAAAATTTCAGAAAGGCAATATGGACAATCTCATCTAAAATATCTATATCCATCTATGCACTGGCGTGCACGGGGGGGGGGCCGGAGGGTGCTCAAGCCCCTGCCCCTTTTGTCTAAAAGTGTAAAGTGCCCCTCTCTTATTAGTAGTATTATTATTATAAATAACAATACACTTCTATACAATTTGCCAGTAACAATAATAATTAACACAACACAAAAAAAAAAAAAAGTTTAGGCGGACGTATTTACGTTGAGGTGGAGCGGAAGGCGGGTTTACCTTTACACATTTTGCAGCCGCATCTTAGCCGCGAGTCTTCAAAACAAGAGCAGCAGACAGGTAACGTGGAAAATGGACATTTATCCTACCATAATTTTGTTGTTAACTTAGCGAATACGGTAGCACGGGACTTATGATTAATTATAATATAAGTATTACTCGAATGCTGCCACGTTTCTGACATTGACATGTCTTTTTTTTTATCCAAGGCCATTAATAGGCGCTAGCAAAGTTTAGAATGTGCTCATGTCATTAGCCCGAGGAAATGCATTTAGTGAAATTAAATCTAATTCCACGTCCAAATCTAACGTAAAACACATTTATATCTTTGATTTGATTTATACAAATAAAGTTTTCAATATCAACAAAACTAAACATGAATTCAACATGATTAACTTATTGAGTCTCACTGTTATCATCATCTCCTTATTTTTGCTTGATGTGTGCATTCTATGTCTATCAACAAATTTAATAGAATGCCAAGGAAAGAAAGGATCAAAAGAAAAAAACACAAGGAACTCTCTGATGCAGCTAAAGGTAGCATCTCTCTCACAAGTTGGCTGAGGAGAGAGAATAAAGATGACGGTACTGTTTGTTTGTTTGTTTTTATGTTTGTTTTTGTTTTTTTAAGCTAGTAAGCTATTACTTACATTACAGTCTAAACAATACTTTAAACATTTTTGTTAAATGAATAAATCACCCAAATTGATTATTCTCTCATTTAATCATCTATATGTTTCAATTCTGTATGACTTTCTTCTGTTGAATATTTACAAGATTTGTTTTGTCCATATACTGAAAGCCAGTGGGGACCAAAATGGAGTCCTCATTAATTCCATTCATTATATGGCCATTTGTTTTTCATAGAGAGCTGCAGTTCAGATAAGGAAAGTATTGAAGAGATTCAAGGGAAAGCAGTTGAGACAAGTGAGAAAGATGAAGGAGATGTTAGAGACAATGAGGAAGAAAGTGGGGAAATACAAGGAGACATTAGGCTCAGTGAGGAAGAGGAAGAGATGGAAAGGGAGGTACAAGAAGAGATGAGTCAAGAAAAGGATAGAGAGATAACAGAGGAAGGAGCTGCAGGAGCAGATATTGAATACCAGATTCAGGGTACAAGTGAACAAGACATTAACCAATCCTTGTTGGCCTTACAGTTTCCAACAGACCCAGCTCATGTTGATCAGCTTAAAATACAGGTTACTAGCGACTACATACAGTTCTGCTGCTCTCTTGGGCCATGTCAGCCAGTAGCTGGCTTTCCAAAAAATCCACAAGGACGGTCTTTTCAGAGCCAGTGGTATGCTAGTAACAAATGGCTGGAGTATTCTCTGGAAAAAGATGCCATGTACTGCTTCAGTTGTCGTCTCTTTTTGACAGAAGACAAGTTTAAAGCCAGGACTGCATGGAGAACAAGTGGAGTTGTCAACTGGAGGAAGGCTGTTGAAAAGATCCATGAGCATTCAGCCACTGAAGCCCATATGATCAGTATGGTGAGGTGGGCCAACTATAGAAAAGGGCCTTTAGTTGAAGCTTTTAAAGCTCAGGCTGCAGAATGTGGGTTACAAAATGAAAAAGAAAGACAGAAGAACAGAGAAATCCTGTTTCGCTTAATCGACATCACAGTATATTTGGCAAGACAAGGACTGGCATTTAGGGGACATGACGAAAGCAGCACCAGTTCTAACAGAGGAAACTTCCTTGAGCTTGTGCACCTCTTAGCAGAATATGACAGTGTCCTCAGAATGCATCTTGAGCGTTTACAGATCACTCAATCCCAAAAGAAGAAGGCACAGGTGACACTTTTATCCAACAGCACCCAAAATGACCTGATACGATCTCTTGGAACACAAGTGAGAAATGTCATTCTGAAAGAGATTAATGAGGCCAAGATATTTTCAATTCTTCTGGATGAAACTACAGATGTGTCACACTCCGAGCAAGTATCCTTTGTGGTCCGGTTCGTCCATGACATGCAAATAAAGGAGCGTTTCATCCAAGTTTGTCAGGTTAAATCAACCACTGGCCAAAACTTGGAGGAAGTGGTAATGTCCCTTCTTTCAGAAAATGGGTTGAATGCTGAAAATATCCGGGGCCAAGGCTACGACGGTGCAGCCAACATGAGTGCTTGTTACAAGGGGCTGCAGGCTAGAATTCAGAGGCAAAATGAAAAAGCCCTCTTTGTGCACTGCCATGCACACTGTTTAAACTTAGTGTTAGTGGAGACTGCTAAATCAAGCCCCCATTTTGTGCGTTTTTTTAATTTGGTAGAGAGGCTCTACACTTTCCTGTCTTCTTCCAGCAAGCGTCATGCTGCATTCATAGAAATGCAAAAGTTGTTGTATGGAGAGAAAACCTGGGAATTAAAACAGCTGAGTGACACACGCTGGGCCTGTCGTGAAAATGCCTTAAAAGCACTGCAGAAAGCCTTTTCTGCAGTTATACAGCTGTTGAGAAAAATCTCAGACAGCAATCCACCAGATCCAGCTGCAGGCGATGCTCTAATGTTGTATCGCAGCATAAATTTTGAGTTTATGCTTTGTTTGGAGGTGGCCACCCCAGTGTTTCAGGAGACTGCTGTTGCCTCAGCTGCTCTTCAGCGTAAAGATGTGGATCTAGCAGTGTCATACACATTGGTGGAAGGAGTGCTAAAAAGGCTTCAAGAACTGAGGACAGAAAGTGAATTCAAGGTTGTTTTTGAAAAAGCAAAGGAGCGGACTGAGGCTACTGGAATTGAGTTTCCTAACAAAATACCTGGTGAGTCAAGACCCAGAAAAATACCTGCAAGGTATAAGTACAGTTCCAAGTCAACAGGAGAAGACCATCACCCTGAGAATTTGGAGGAGTTCTACCGAACAAGGGTGTACTACACCTTTTTAGATACCATTACTCAAGAGATGCTCAGACGATTCAAAGGAAAGGATAATAGTTCAACTGGCATTATCCTCAAATGCTTACACAGTCTGACAGTAGCATCCAAATGGTCAAAAGGAGTAGAACCTGGTGATGCTGAACTTGTCAGAACAGTTAGTAAGTTCTACAGGATTGAGGAAGAGAAGGTCTTCACAGAACTGAAAGTGTTTCATGCATCCTACTCCTTCACCAAAAGTAATGTCCAGCAAATGCTAAAGTGCCTAAAAGACAATGAGATTGAGTCTGTTTTCCCCTCTCTTTCTGAACTCCTAAAAATTTATGCAACATTGCCTGTCTCCACTTCTACAGTTGAGAGGTCATTTTCTAAGTTAAAACTTGTGAAATCCAGTCTTCGAAGTCTGTGTAATGAAGAGAGGCTTTCTGACCTACTGCTGCTCTCCATTGAGCGAGACATTCCAATTAATTGTGATGAAGTCATTCAAATATTTAAAAAGACAGCAGATTGACGAATACTGATTTAAATACAGGTAATTTCATAAATAAGTTAAAACCTGTACAAAAATACATTTGGTTGTTTATTGAAGTAATATTTTTGTCTTTTTTTTTTTAGTGCCCTTTTTTGGTCCTTCCGCCCCTGCCCCACTGCAGGTCTGTGCACGCCACTGCATCTATGTACTTGAATAACTAAAGTTGTAACTAATGTATGTGATGTGAATCTGCCTTTCCAACTAAAAAGATAATTTCAAAAAAAAAAAAGAAAAGCTTTTGTGCACCAAAAAGTGGCAAGACCTACATCAGAGCCACTGATAATGCTGTAAAAGTAAATGAAATGTAAATGGTACTAGAGCTACCTACAGAACTGTGTGGTGTGTGTCTGTGTGTGTGTCTGTGTGTGTGTGTGTCTGTGTGTGTGTGTGTCTGTGTGTGTGTGTGTGTTTTACATCAGGAGATGAAAGTGATTCTGCAGAATAGCGACGCCTTAAACACACACACACACACACACACACACACACACACACACACACACACACATACAGTACACACACACACACACACACACACACACACACACACACACACTTTAATTTACCATTAATTGGAAAAAGTACCGTTTGTTAATAAGTGACAGCTCTTCTCTGATGTGTGTTTTATTCTTTATAAATTATTTCCCATTCATTTCTTACTTTTAATTTCTTTACCATTCGACTCTATCATTATATTAAAATCACACACACTGTTCACTGGTAATCATTATCAATTTAGTTGAAATATTAACTCTTAATTATGTGAAGTAAACATCTCAATTTCATTCACTTCTTTTATACAATAGTATTTTTTTTTAAGAAAACTGAATTCTATTTTTCACGTATTGTTTTGTATATAAAATAAAGATCCATTTAATAAAAATGTTTCCCAACTGAGCTGAATGTTTTTGTGTATAAATTAATGACAGTGTTGTGTTTGTCGTTGTCGTGAGGCGTGTTGGTGTGTTGGTATCAGCCATAAAAACATTTCTTCACTGAAGGGATTTTCCAGCCAATGCTTTCACTCTCTCAAACACACACACACACACACACACACACACACACACATACACACACACACAGAAAAGGCTTTGGCAGGACTTTCCGCTGCAGAGACTTTACACACTGTGTAGTACACTGTTGTATTTTATAAAACTGATATAGATTTATTCATTTGTTCATCTCCGGTAATTACTGTAACCTGAACAAGCTGCTGTTCAGATATTCATATCAGTGTGTGTGTATATGTGTGTGTGTGCATGTGTGTGTGTGTGTGTGAGAATCATCTTCATGTCTTCATCACTGTGTATGAGGAAATCTGAGTGAAATGTAGAGCTAGAATAAGATTATAGAAATGTTTCTCACATCATCTCTAATGTTTAAAGCTGTAGAAATGTGTTTAAATGACGGTCTGAGTGCTGTAGGATAAATGAATATAAATAAATAAATAAATAAATAAATAGTTAAATGATAAAAGTTTGTTGTATAAATAGCCGGCATCTCAGTTTTGTAAACCCTGATTTTTTCCACATTACTAAACCACTTTCAGTTACTAAACCTGCTGCTGTAACTTTGTCTTAGTAACTGATGATGCAGTGAGTTATTCAGTACTACAGACAAGACACACACAACACACACACACAACACTGACACACACAACACACACGAGACACACAAGACACACAGACACACTCTCTGTACAGCATGAGGAATTAATCTGTCAGACACACACTTTTTTATTTCTTCTCAATAAATATCACACTGATCTCAGATATCAAACTAAAGCTTCTTTAACTCTAAACATTAGATGTGATACTTTCTTCAGCTCCACAGACACCCAGATTTCTGTATTTTATGTAAATTAACCAGTAGCTGGATGCAGACCAACTGTTTCTCTGGACAATGACCATGTAATTGTGAAATTATAGATTATTAAAACTCTGAGATCTTAAAACTCTTAGCTCATGAACCTTGTGTGGATTTTGTTGAGTTAATTGTGTATATTTTGTGTTTATTACTTAATAATTAATGACATAAACAGAAATTCAGTCAGTTCACAGTATTTACAGCTTTTACTGTTGGTAATTAAAGTGATATGTTACTAATAAATCTTAATGAAAGTCAGAACACTACACTGAGGTTGTGGATGAGTTTGTGCAGTAAAATGGAGGTGTCGTGTTGATGGAGACAGAAACAGGTGTCTGTCTGAAGTGTCTCCACTCAGCAGAATCATTTTCAGCTTCTCATCTGAACCTCCAGCCTTCACACACACACACACACACACACATACAGTAACACAAACAAAATGACTGTTAGTGTGTTTTTCGTTATATTTTTACAGTAGATCTATTCATAAAACCTAGGACAATGTAAACAAACTAAAATTTTTTTATAATAATAATAATAATGTGTATTTGATGAAAAAATATATTTTTTTTATTTAAAAAAAATTAAAATATAAAAAGTGATCAACTCTTTCCTTCATCTCCTGCTTTTACTTTCAGAATAATCCTGCACACTTCACATTTCCTCAGAAATTGGTGACGCAACTGAGTCCTGAATTCTGATTGGTCAGGACTCTGAGTTCTGATTGGTCAATGCGGTGGTATAAAATATCCTTCTCCTGACAGAAGAAACATTCCCTCAATAACAAGAGCAGCAGCAACATCAGTGAACAGAGTTAAACAATTAAACGGACTTAAACTGAGTTACAGTGCTGTTAAAGTTATAAATCCACTCAGTAAATAATAGATTTAGTGTTTTAGTGATCAGACAGTGAGAGATGTCGCTCTGCAGCACAGTGATGAAGACTCTGATCTTCTTCACATTTTCTCTTCATCTTTCATCAGCAGGTGAGTTCTGTAATGTTTACTGTCTTTACTACATTTATTTACTCTCTAATAATAAAGTTTAACGATAAAGCTGTGATAAGGGCAAATCTGACAAAGTTACACATAAATAATACAGTTAATAAATAAATATATCACCAAGTAAAACAGGAATACACACTTTATTATTATTATTTATTATTATTATTATTATTATTATTATTATTATCTTGTGGTCTGAGTATGAGAATAAATTATGCATGTGTGACGTCACTCTAACAATCCTTACATCATCAGCTCCTTTAAATCTCATGACTTTTCCTGTTATTGCTGTCATTTCTGTCTCCTTTGATGATTTAGTTTAGTTCAGTTTAGTTTCTTTCTTTCTGTGACTATTTTTTCTTCACTTCTTCCTCACTGCTCCTGTAATCAGACAGTTTAAATGGTAGGAGGTTCAGGGGCAGCAGTGACTACATGCAGATTTTAGTTCTTACAGTAGGATGATGGAGGGCAAAGTGACAGAAAAGAAAAAGAAGACAATCAATACACATCCAGTCTTTATTACACTTTTAATCTCTTTATTCACATTTAATCTGATGATGTTCAACACAACAGACTTTTTATACAGTGCATTCAGAATGTATTCAGAGCACTTCTATGGCAAGCCGTTTTAACATTTAATGGCTAGTCTGGATATGTATTATAGATATCCATAATTCAGTTCTGCCTAGACAAAATGAAAATTTCAGATATCCACAATGGCATTCCACCTATCCACAACTGTCTTTTCAGATATCCACAACTTCATTCTTCCTAGGATGAAAGATATACTGTAACTTTTCCCATTCATGTCTATGGAGTTTCCCTTTACAGATATCATTAATTCAATTGTAGATATCCGCGATGTGAAATGTGGATATCTACAACTAAATTATGACTATCCATAATTCCGGTTAGAGATATCTACAATTTAATTCTGACTAGTCACAATCCCAGTTCCAGTTGCAGATATCTGTAATTATGTCACTGCAAGTAGGAGGAGGGTCTTGTTATCGGTGAGAGGAGCTTGTTATACTGTAGCGGTGATTGCTGTTAGCCCACAGGATAAACTCATTATAGACTGAATAGTAATCATAGTAATAGTAATCAAATAGAAATCAAAATAGCGTTCTATTTCATGGCATTTTCTAATTATTTTATCTACAACAGCAACCGCCATTTCTTCTGTTACTTGTAAACCGGCTCAAATGATTTGTTTGCTGGGGTGAATATCCAATGGGAAGCCTTGCATTAGCAACGTCATGCACAACTATAATGACGAGTCAAAATGACGTTTGGGATATCTATAACTTTAATTCTGCCTTGGCAAAACTCAATTATAGATATCTGCAATTGTCATTAAGGATGTGTGACGAGTTGAATATCATTGCAGATATCCGTAACTCACTTCTGACCATTCGAATCTGAATTCCAGATATCTCTAACTTTCATTGTGACTAGCTAAAACGGAATTAAAGATATCTCTAACTGTCTTTGTGACTAGTCAGAATGCAGTTACAACTAGTAGAAAACATGTTGTTGATATCTGTAATGTTAATTCCGGATAGTCAATTTTAGCGATTAAATGTTAAAACGGCTTGCCAAACACTTCACTTTTTGCACATTTTATGTTACAGTCTTATTCCAAAATGGGTTAAATTCATCATTTTCCTCAAATTACTGCAAAAAATACCCCATAATGACAAAGTGAAAGAAGTTTGTTTGAGATTTTTGCAAATATATATATATATATATATATATAAAAATATCACATATATCACATGCACATAATTATTCATATATATGTGCTGTGCTGATTTATTTTATAAAATGTATACTTTATATAATTGTATTTTATTTTATACTCTAATACTTAAATAAATGAAATAAATAGTTAAACAATAGGACCTGTGAGCATCTTTTATTATTGTTGAAAATAAAGTTGAAGAATTGTATAAATATTTAAAGCCACAGATTAATATATATTTTACATCTCTATCTTTACACTCTTACAGATAAACACTATTACCAGTATTTCTACACTGGAGTCACACCAGGAATTAACTTCCCAGAATTCACTGCTGTTGGGATGCTGGATGGTCTGCAAGTCAACTACTATGACAGCAACATCATGAAGTTTGAGCCAAAGACTGAGTGGATAAAGAAGGTTCATAATGATGATCCAGATGTCTGGAATAGATGGAGCAAGAATTTCAAGGAGGGTACTCAGGAGAGCTTCAAAGTCGGTGTGGATACACTAATGCAGCGCTTTAATCAGACCACAGGTAAACACACACACACACATCTGTATAAGCAGCAGACTCTAGTGTATGTATGTGCAGGACAGCTAGTTAATGAGCTGCAGGACATGAGATGAATAAAAGTCAGTAATAAAAAGAGTAGGCAGTAAATAAGATTGTAATTCAGTAGACGGTTGTGTCTGGTGCTGCTCTGTGCTTCATCACGTCACTGAGACTGAAAACACACTGAAGTGAAGGTGGAGCTGCTTACAGCACAGAGCGCCGCTCTACAGGACACTTTACTCCATCACACTACACCGTGGACTCGTCACATCACCCGTGTGTTCATGGGAATGATGTTTGGACCGAAATCTTTAGTCTGTGCTCGGGGGGAGAAGTTTCTGCTTCATCCTGAGCTGTTGTTGTTGATCTGCTTCTCCTGCTGTGCTGCACACTGATTGGTCAGATTTACGTATCTCTCCTGTCCAAACAGATGAGCTCGTCTCTGTCGGTCAGAAAGTCAGTAGCTGTACGACGTCTTGTCGGATCTCAGAGGAACGTTTCGTCTGCATGATGGACGTTTCCTTCTTTCAGACCCTGCAGTGTTGAGCAGTGTGCAGTAAAGCTCTCAGAATTCAGCACTGACCAAAGCCACATCTTCAGTGTACACAATAAATATTTGCGTCCATCTTGTGGGTCAGAAAGTCAGAATGTCTCCGTCCCGCTTCAGTGTGGATCCAAAAACAGCTGACTGATGAATCTTCACTCCAGTACAGAAAGCTCCAGTCCAGTCCAAAGCCTGATGGAGTCGATGCCACACGCCGAACATCAGTCGCTTTATGTGGCAGAAAACTGAAGTGAACATCAGACGCTTTATTTATCTGTCTTTATGTTTCATTTGTCTGATCAGAATGAAACACATCAGGGTTTGAAATGTAGATCAGATGCATGAGTGCAGAGAAAAACCTGCAGAACTGCTGGAGAAAATATCTTCTGCTGTCGATCTTCTTCTTCTTCGTGGTGTTGTTGTGTGATGTTAGTCATCATGAGCACTTGAGCACGCTGTCATGCTGCGACTGAACATCAGATTAATGTCAGAAATCTGACGCTGCAGTTACTGAGCCCATGTTTTATTAGTTCAGAGTCTGTCACGCTGCAGAGAGAGAGGTTTATACACCACTACTTTTCACATTCATCTATTTTATACATCATCCAACTGATCAGTTAACTAAAAAATGATTGTTAGAAGGATCGATGATCAAAAGAATTGTTGCCATGAACGATTGTGTAAAACCAAACGGTCTGAATTTGTGAGCATGCGACTGAAACACTGATGGAACTGATGGATGGTGTAAATAAACCCAGCAGCCGAGTCTGTCGCCTGATTGATGAAAATCACCCTGATGATGTCATATGGTGAATTTTTAGGATTGTCTGATGACATAAAGCTACGCCCCCTCACTACCACACACACACACACACACACACATCAGTGACTCTGAGAGACACCGTGTCGGCGTCTGTAATCCTGATGAAGAGGAGGATGGAGTTTCTCTGCAGGATTCTAATGAAGATGAGGTTGATGAAGGTCTTGCTGATGAACTTCACTCTTCCACGTGCTGTTGGTGAAACTCTGCTCACGTTCACATCAGTAACAAAGCTAGCAGGCGTCAGTTAGCCAGCGTGTCTGTGCTAATCTCTCTCTGAAGGTCAGGACGTGTCCCAGCCAGATGTTGTGAGAGCTTTGAGGAGGTTCTGTGGATTCCTCTGTTCCTCAGCAGTAGTGAAACTCACACTTCAGTCTTCAGCTGATCTTCACAGGAAGCTGCAGGAGAAACAGGAAACCAGGTGGATTCTCCTTCCTGAAGACCGTAGTGTCTTCTAATGTGTGCTGTGTTAGTGTCACTGTGCTCTCCTGATTAGTGTGTGTGAGTGACGTGACGTGACGTCGTCGTACTGAAATAAATAAATCACACAACCGAACACGTTGATCAGTGTTTCAGAACTGAGAAAGTCACAGCGTTTAGATGCAGTGTGTAACTTTAATCAGCGCTACACATGACATTACTGCAGCTACATGTCGTGTTCAGGGTTAAACACTGGATTTATTCCTCACTGTAACACTTTAACTTCACATCACTTCACTAACTACACTTTCTGCCGTTAAAGTGAAACAGAACAACTAACTGTGTATGTGTGTGTGTGTGTGTGTGTGTGTGTAGGAGTTCACACATGGCAGATGATGTGCGGCTGTGAGCTGGATGATGACGGGACTGTTAGAGGATACACACAGTTTGGTTATGATGGAGAAGATTTTGTCAGTTTGGATCTTAAAACTAAAACGTGGGTCGCTCCAACACCAAAAGCTTTGATCACCAAGAACAAGTGGGATCCTGATACTGGTTATAATAACAACTGGAAGAACTACCTGGAGAAAGAGTGTATCGACTGGATAAAGAAGTATGTGTCTTACGGCAGAGAGACTCTGGAGAGGAAAGGTAAAGTGTGTGATCTGTTACTGTAACACACACACACACACACACACTTTTCTCCTGTGTTGTGATTATTTAAATCTCTAATTAAAAATGAGTTAATTCTTTAAAAGCCGTACATTAAAAGTGTAAATCTATTTTTCTGTCCAACTCGAAACTCTTTCACATCTTTGTAGACAGAAAATCTTGATCACATGACCAATAACTCTGAACTTCACTGAGGGGGAAAATGAGGTGACGTTCTTCAGATAGTTCAGTGTGTAAAGTGAAAAGACCAAAATCTTTCAGCAGAACAGCGACGTTTTATTTCAGTTAAACAGAGAAAGACTTTTCAGACCAGAGAGAAAAAAGAAGAAGAAAAAGTAACTGAAACTTTAAGGACGTTTTCATTCTAACAGTTTACAAACACTTTAAAGAGTGATGATGATTAGAAAGTGATGAAGATGCTGTTTCTTGTCTCCTGTGCTGCTCACAGCAGATGCTCTTTAACAGTGTGGTGAAGCTTCAACGTTTCTGCTGTAAACTTTCCTCCTTTCCTGCAGAAACCATTCCAGTGTCTCATCTTCACTAAAACACATCAACTGGTGGAAACTTGATGAAAAACGTCCTCAGCAGGAACACAGATTATTCCTCATCAGGGTTCACATGAGGAGTTTAGACATGAAGAACAGAAGAGACTTTTAATATTTCTGTCTCTGTGTCTCTGCAGTTCGTCCTGAGACGTCACTGTTCCAGGAAGAAGCCTCTTCTCCAGAGGTGGTGTGTCACGCTACAGGTTTCTTCCCCAAAGCAGTGATGATCTTCTGGAGGAAGGACGGAGAGGACGTGCATGAGGACGTGGAGCTCAGAGAGACGTTACCCAACCAGGATGGAAGCTTCCAGAAGAGAAGCATTCTGAAAGTCCCAGCTGAGGAGCTGCAGAAACACACCTACACCTGTGTGATTCAGCACAGCAGCTTGGAGAAGGAGTTAGTGCTGAATGTGAGCGAGCGACAGATCCTGAAAGGTCAGAAACACTTTCCTCTAAAACTACAGATTTACAGTGAAATCTGATTTCCTGCTGCAGCAGATAATAAAGACTCTGTGCTGATTTAACAGGTGGAGGATCGATGGTTATCATCATTGGTGTAGTCGTGGCTCTCATTGTTCTCGTTCTGATTGCCGTTGTTGCTGGAATTATAGTTTGGAAGAAGAAGAACTCTGGTGAGAGGAGGAAGGAGGCAGATGTGAAGTTTTCAGAGAACAGATTTACACTTTCTAATTCTTGAAGGAGATTTGATGAAGATTTTACTTGTTTTTAATCTGAACTGATAAACTGATAAATAAATGTCTGTCCATCATCTGTGTTTCAGGCTTCAAACGTGCTCCAGCCTCTGAAGAGTCTTCCTCCACCAACTCTTAAAGCGTGACTGTGTGTCTTCCTGCTGAAGTGAGAGAGTAAGACATGATGATGTTTACAGTGTCATATGGAAGAAAAATCTGTGTGTGGACTGAAACTCCAGCAGAAAAGACTGAGCTCACATTAAATCTCAGCTCAGAGCTGATCCTGTTTCTTTCTCTCTGTTTTTCTAGGAGACACCAGGAGATGGAGATGAGGACCACACACACACACACACACACAATATTCAGTGGGTATCGGGGTATGATTTATTTTCTTGTAAATCTCTTGTTCTGGGTGTAAAATGGGATTTTTCTGATTGTTATAGTTTTATTTTTATGCTCTGTGTAAATTCTCTGTGTAGTTTGCATTCTTCATCTGTGATTTTACACACACACACACACACACACACACACACACACACACAGATCTACTCAGGCTTCAGTCTTTAATAGTGTTTTAAACAGGAGTGTGTATCAGTTTGTGTATCAGTTTGTTTATTCTGTACGTTTCTCAGCTGATTTCCTGTAGAATTGAATCAGGTTCAGATCGTCAGCACACGAGAGCTTTGAGTTCCGTCTTTTCCCTCTGACTCCAGTGAGATTTTCCTCAGCAGCTGTTTGTGTAGCTGATGGATTTGTGCGTCTCAGACAGAAACTGGGTTCTTCAGATGTGATGAGTGTTGAACAGATTGGACTAAAGTGTAAAAGAACAGGAGTGAAGACAGCAGAAGCAGGAGGTCATGCTGGAGGATCAGAACTCTGAGATTTTATTTTCAACACAAGAACAAAACACAAAGTCACTAAACCTCACTGAGGACTTTATTTATTACTGAACTCCATTTAAAACTTAAACAATCCATTCAACACCTTTTCACATCTGAACGACCTGTTTAACAAATCTGTGTGTTTTATTAGCTTCAGTCCCATCAGTAATTCTAACACATCATACTGTGTGTGTTTCCAGACCTTTAAACACACAAACACACACTCAGCACTGACTCACAATCAGTTATCAACCTTCATCTGTTCTGTTCTGTTTTAAGGGGATTAGTCTCATAAAGACACATTTACTGGTTTGTGTTTCTTCTCTGTTTAAATTTTAGCTTAAGATTAATATTAACATGATAAAGATAAAAGGATGCAAACTGTTATAATAATGCTGAAATAAATAACGGTAACGTCCATGCTTCTGTGTGTGTTTTTTTTATAATAAAGAAAATAGAATAAGATAAAAAAAATAAATGACAGAATATGATCTTAGAAGAGAAATGGAGATGGAGTTACAGCTTTCGAGTTAAAATCTACATCCCTGGGTTTTTGAATTCATGATTATTATGATTAATTACTGTACTTTTAAGAGTTTATGTAATATCACACTTGCATTAAGTTAAACATGTCACTGTGCTGTATCCATACTGCATTTCTACTCTGATAAAGACAGACGACTAGAGTGTAGAATGTTACATACTGTAACTGTACAAGTCCTGCACTTTTCAGACGGTCCCTTAATGAAGGTCCCTCATTTCTTGATGATCCTCTTGTATGTTTAGCTGCAGCTCAGTTTAATGGGTTTACTTTATTCTGCTACACTGTCAGTGTTTATTGGTGATTTATCTTTATGCTACAGTAATTTGTGAACACATTTTGTTTCATGTGTAAGAATCCTAAAGCCCTGGTACGTGGCCCTGGGCTATCAGGTGTAAAGGTGGCTGTGTTTCTGGGTTGAGGAGGTAACATTTTAGACTGAAATCAGTGATGTGCTTTAGAACTGTTCTCACCACCAGACCAACATTAGTGAGCTGTCCAGATCTGATCATCTGATCTGTGTATGTTTGTGTGTGTGTGTGTGTGTGTGTGTGTATGTGTGTGTGTGTGTGTATGTTTGTGTGTATGTACTGTATGATTGTGTGTGTGTTTGTGTGTGTGTACTGCAGTCACTCGGTTTCATTTTATTTTCAGACTGGTTTAGTGACCCTGCCTCCACCTTGTGTGTGTGGAGTTTGCATGTTCTCCCCGTGCCTCGGGGGTTTCCTCCGGGTTCTCCGGTTTCCTCCCCCGGTCCAAAGACATGCATGGTAGGTTGATTGGCATCTCTGGAAAAATTGTCCGTAGTGTGTGATTGCGTGAGTGAATGAGAGTGTGTGTGTGCCCTGCGATGGGTTGGCACTCCGTCCAGGGTGTATCCTGCCTTGATGCCCAATGACGCCTGAGATAGGCACAGGCTCCCCGTGACCCGAAGTAGTTCGGATAAGCGGTAGAAGATGAATGAATGAATGAATGAATGAATGAATGAATGAATGAATGGTTTAGTGACAGAAAGTCATGTGATTAACGCTAAATATCCATGTGTCACCACCACACTATTGTTTATCACAACTTATCTGAAAATGTATTAAATTAACGTGTTGATAATTGAGTCAAATCTCTTATTTGTCAGTGAGATAAATGGATTATTTTCTGTAATATTCATACAGTAAAACGTACAAATAGTTCACTTATTAAAACCCAGCGTTAAAGCGCCACCTAGTGTCAATATGTATTAATTACTTTTTACCATTTAATTATAGTCTGTTTATTGCCCTTAATTATCTGAATTAGGAGTAGGAGTTTTTTCTGTTCTTTTCTTTTTTAGCAAGAAAAATAAAGGATTGTATAAATAGAAACATTTTTATTTTCTTTGGAACGTTTTTGTTGATCCGATATATTTTACAGTTCTGCACAAGCAGTTATTCCATCTGGATGCTTTATAATAATAATAATAATAATAATAATAATAATAATAATAATAATAATAATAATAATAATAATAATTATTATTATTATTATTATTATTATTATTATTATTATTATTATTGTTATTGTTATTGTTGTTGTTATGGGTGTTGGTGGTGGTAATTTTTATACAAAACTATACTATTCACCTCTTTCTGACATTTAGTAAAAGGCTAATAAATGTAAAGTAACAGGCAATAGCGTAACTTCAGTTTTTCTGAGCAACTTTATATTGTTCATAAGAAGTAAATTATTCATTTCTTTCTTTTTTCATTGTTTTTGGTTCAGGTTTACGCTGAGAGTTAGACCATATCTGTCTTATCGTAAAAGCTGTCTGTTTTTTTATCCAGCTTCATTTAATTTGTCATCAGCAGATGAGCTCTGTGACTGTACAGAGTTTGTTAGTGTTTGTGCTCCTTTACGACTTTATTCATAATTATTTTTATGCATCATTATTATTTACAGTCTCCAGTCATTTTTGTAAAAGTATAGTGTTATAATGCAAACTAATTCAGCTAATATTCTATTAAAGAAAATCAGTTGTCTGGTAAGAGAAGAGAGAACAGAATATAGATTTTAGAGAAGAATGTTATACATTTTCGCATATCCTAAAACGGTACTGATTTAGTGCCTTGTAATTACAGAATTATTGTGGATTGATGTCATCAGTGGAGCAGTTGTGACTGTTATTTTCTTCACTGTCTGTCCAAGACCATGGTGTCTCGTAAGAGGAGAGAGAACAAAATACAGATTTTAGAGAAGAATGTTATACATTTTCGCATATTCTGAAATGAGATTTAATAACAATCCATATTCATCAGAGATTAATCTGGTAGTGATCTCCTGTCCTGTGATGGTAGGGTCAGTTTTGATTTCTACACAGAATTCACTTTCACTTTAATTGTGATTTAGAACAAAGTGTTAGAATAAACGACTCTGTTTAATCTCTTTTCTGTAAAATCTGACGCCTGCAGTTTCCCTAAAGTTCACGCTCAGTGTATCAGGGTGACATCTGGAATGATAAAACTCTGGCATCAGGATGGTGATAAACAAGACATTTGAGTTTTTAGTCAGGTTTTAGTCTCCACATGTCACATTTGTCATACTCTTAATGTGTAATAAGATCAGGAATGTGTTTAAACTAAACTGCAATCTTGTTATTGTAGAAATATTAAGTGATATGCTGGATTTTTTATATTCCAACTCCAGCACGTCTCACACCAGTGGTAAAGGTTTATAAATGAATTTTATTTAAGAGTGAAGTTAATTCTACATTTTCATGTGCCTTGAATCAAGTCGTATTAACTGCATAAATTACTGAGCTATAATGTTTAGTCCTAGTCCACTTTGGCTATTTTAAATCTTTAGAATCTTCTCTAAATATTCATAATCCCCAAGACTTAAAGTCTAAAATGTCTTTCTGCTGATCACAGAAATAGGACATGAGGGTTTTTCCCCATTCCTGACATAATTAATCAGATCTGATTAGGTGTGTGTATGATGTAATATAAATACTCTCTCATCCCAGACATTATTCACTAAAACAGCGGTGTCCAATCTTATCCGGAAAGAAGCCACACCAGAGTCTAAAGGCCAAGAACAACTGATTAAACAGGTGGAATCAGGTGTGGCTTCTGCTTGGTTGGAATGAAAATCTGCACCCACACCGGCCCTTTCCAGATTGGTCACTGCTGCACTAGATTCTTCTCACCTTATACACTGTATGGAGTGAACAGCTTGTGATTACACTCAGTGCATCAGTGCAACTCTGGTGATGTTCTCAGGTCATCCTTTAGCTACGGTGTATTTGCAGAAAGCTGTGATGTAGTTTAAGCTTAAGGTCGTTAGAACATCATATGACTCAATGATTAAAAATCATTTATGAAGATAAATAAATAAATAAAAAATAAAGAGCATCTCAGTGCTCCCTAGTGGTGTGAATAAAAAGTTACATGCATAAATAAATTAGGTAAAATCATACACAGTACATCAAATGCTTATATCTGTTTGTATGGGTAAAATTATTTTAAAAAAAAACACTGTTAAGGAATGATTGATTTAGTCAGTTGGACTGTTTTCTAGTGTCAAATAATTGAAATTTGTCTAAATAACTAGTGTGTAGAATAAGATGCTTTAAGCTCACACACGTTAACCTGATCTTTATCCCAACAATATCCCCTTTAATGAAGTTTTCAATCTGTTCAGTTTTTGTTTCACAGTACAGTATAATATGGTGGTGAAGGTCAGGACTGTGAGTATGGTAGTGTTTAGGGCGCCTCTGTTATTTAGCTTGTTCTTCATGTGACAGACATCATCTACTGCTACAATCCCCTGAGAGCCTGGTGTAGTATCTTTACATTGTAGTGAAGTCTCCTAAAACCCCAAATTCATCACTTGGTGACGTTGTTGCTGTCCTGGTGTGATTGATGACTGACAGCACCACAGTGACGTGTTTATAAGAATAACCTTATATATTAAAGTCAGAGATAAACAGTAGTGAGTAAACAGTGAGTGTTAACTGGCTGGTGTTAAAGTTCATGACTGCAAGTGACTCATTATGAGGTGAAATGCAGAAAGGAGCGTCAGGTTTTTATTCTGTATCCAAACTATAACACACTGAATTGGAGGTGAATGTGTTAAATATGTCTGATGAATTCATGTGACTCCACAGAACCTTCTCCAGCAGGCACACCTCGGTGTTATTTTTGTGCTCGTTCATTTGAATTTCATTTCCAAAACCTTTTAAATATTACAATTGGATCTTATAAGTGATGAGGAGAAATCGTTCTAAAACATTTGTGTTCATTTAATGATTAAAAGACGAATGGTTTATTTGTATACCATACCGTAATACGACATTGAATAGCATGGAGATAGTTTTGATAATGCTATGTATAAAAAAAGATCTGTTTAAGGGTGAATCCAGTTTTCCTGGAATAAAATAAATCCTGCATGTTTCATTTATTTATAAAAGAATGTTGATCAGATATCAGATTGTGTTAAAGTTAAAACTCACATGACATCCAAATCTGATTTAATGCTGATTTAAGTCTAATGACACATCAGATGACACTCGACTGATTTCAGAAACTGTTCCTAAAGACTTCAGTAACTCTTCTCCTCTCTGCATTTCTGCTGCATCATTCAGCTATGTTATTGTGGAGCCTGATGAGATTTCTCAGAAACCACGTGACTTCTAACTGAAACTGAAACTATAGATACACAGATAGCTGGTTTTCCACTCAAACCATGTGATTTCTTTGTACAGAGCTTTATGTTCTCTAAGAACTCATGTGACTTTTTATCTAAAATGTGTGCAGTTCTAAGTAATACATTAACTACTCAGGGACCGATACATTTGTTTGCAGATTATAATTTCTTTATCAAGTACATTGTCCTTGTCTGTTATATTGTCTACCTGTCCTGTATATATTGCTGTTTATAAACCTGTTTACAATGTTAGTTTGCTGCTAAAGTTGCAGAGCTGCTAAACGGTTTATCATTGATTTTAAGCAATGATAATAAAGATCTTTTCTATTCTGTCACTAGACTCATAAAATATAGTCTTAATAAATATAATTACTCCTATTACTACTAAAGATGCCATTTCTACAAGATAAAAAGACAACATTTTGTTGAATAATTAGGATTTATTCTTTATGTAAATATAATGTTTTTAAAGAATAAAAACAAAACAAAAAACACTGCTAAACATAATATATATATAGCGTGCAATAGACTTTATTTTTTGCATATATAGTATAAAGTCTAGCCCAAATGCTCTGCAGTATTTTATTTCTCTGCAGTAAATGCAGCATGCTAATGAATGTAATAGATTTGAAAGCTTCAGTGATGTTCTTTGACTCAGCAGCTCCTTTAACAGGGCGTGACTGTTATAAATACCCCAGTCTACTGAGTCTACACACTTTTTCCAGGATGCAGAACAAACAGGTTAGAGATTCTGATTTAATAATGAATCAGTTTGTTGCTCTTTTCTCTGAATAATTTAAATCAATGTTTAACAGAAAATAAACTGCACTGAGCAGAATATATAAGGCTTGTTTTGCATTTCTCAGAGGAAGAGCAGATTTTAGTGCTACAAACTGAGGCATATTATCATACACAGGATTGTGATTCTGCAACCTGTAGGGTTTTTATTTTTCACCTAAAGGAAGCACTAAAAATAGCAGTGTAAAATACTTGAGAGGTATGTTATAGTACAGTTCTACATTATAGAATTTATGTTTTGTAATCATCTAAATACATTTTAAATAGGAGTTCAGGAGCACAGTCTCGAACCTGCAGTCTATTTTATCTCGGAGTTTAAGGGACCTTTATACTTTATACAAATATCGTCCTCTAGTGGCTGTTTTAATCCGATATGGGTGCAACAAAATGGGAGCAGTAGATAATGTCAGAAATCTCATCTGTTATGTATAATAGATCATCATAGAAAATTAAATAAATAAATAAATAAATAAATAAATAAATAAATAAATAAATAAATAATGCACTTTCCAGGTAAACCTGTAACTGATGCCGAGGTAAAATGGATTCTTCTCAGGAAACAGACCCTTCAGATGAACTGGCTCCTCAAAATGTAATGACTATTTTATATGGTTTCTTTTTTTTTTTTCAGTTCAGAAGTTCTATAAAATATTAATCAAAAAACATTATTTAGTATTTTTAATGAATTTTCTTTCAGAATCCTGCTGAAGAGAGAACAGACTCTGTGGAGAATTCTGACATGTTTCCACACAACATTTCTCATGGTAAGAACTCTTGACTAAAAAAACTAATTCTAAAAAAGAATAATTTGCTACATAATTAACACTTAATGTACTAAATAATCATTAACACAGCAAGGAATAATGAAGCATAATAATTCACTGGAGCCTAAGATATATATGAGTAGATAATAATGTTACACTGATGACCTACAGTATAAATAAAGCTTAATACAGATTTCTGTTATTAAACTCCTTTTTTTTGTGCACTTAGTAGAGTATATAATAAAGTGTTGTGAAATGGCAGGACTTCAGAATTATTAACGTTATCTCTTCAAACATCTTCATTAGAAAGAGCAGGACAGCTAAAACCAGACTCTCTGAACACGAGAACAGAGGTGAGAGGAGCTCAGAACGTCTGATAGTAATAAAATCACTTGAGATATCTAATGTATACATTCTCTTGGACGCTTATATTTCGCCATTTTAAGTCGGAGACCCAGGTGAGAGCTGAGGCTACTTCAGAGAGAACAGGAGAAACTCCACATGATGGACAGAAACACACGACACTGACAGGTACACTGACTGCCTCTAATGTAGTGTTTACTTTAAATCACATGTCATTGTGAAATATAAGTCACAGAAGAATGTTAGTGGGATTATAGGAAAAAAAGAATTTAATAGTATATAATACAGTACTTTATATGATATAGTACTTATTAGTTTATATAAATATACATGATTGTCTGAGGTGAAGCTCAAACATGAGATGATGATTAAAACGTGATAACATTGTATTTTAGCTCTGTACCTCTTCCACATGTATTTATAATGATTTTATATAAATGACTATATGCAAATACTGTAGCAGGTTATGAATATCAGGTTTGGAAAGGTTTGTGAAATAAAAATGATTGAGTAAATAAGTGGATGAGAATGTAAGTGTGTGGTGCAGTGTTCTAATGTCATGTGTAGTTCATCTGTAAGACATTTTAATTACATTAAAATCCCACACAAGTTTTATTGAACAGGTTACATGTAGTACAACTTACCTTAAAAGGTAATAAAAACAACTGAAAAAACATGTAAACACTTACGTTAAACAGAGCTCTTCAGGAGCTTGGAAATAACACTGGCTTTATGTCTGTTTGGTACAAAGAGGTCACATTCATGCATATATACAGATAAAATGTGGTTTTGAGTTGATCTGCTTGAGGAAAAGCACTTCAACAAACGTGTAGTTACTTCATGCATGAAGAAGTTGATAAGATAAGCAGTTTCCTTCAGCTAGTATTATAAATATTGTTTTAGTAGAAGGCAGGATGGAGGAAATTTTAGTCTGATAGAAGGAATTATTGTAATTTTAACTGACAGTGCAAACCATGACGACCAGGCTAATATTTACAGGTTTTATGTAAGTATACTGTGGACTAAACTAGTAGCAATGTTTCCTCTCACAAGATCCACATGCATTTCCAATTAAGTTATATTTTGTCTCGTTGAAAAATGGAGCTAGCTTAGATACCGAAATGAGTAACATAACTGAAATAATTTACCACCGAGGGTCTGCTAGAACAGTTGAAGCAGAACAAGACATGGCTTTGCTTCAGGTGTGTGTTGAAAGGTGTGTGTACATTCATAAGACTAAACTGTTCAAAATGTCAAAAAGAATTTTTCTTCAATCAGCATCTCTACATATTTGTCAGTGACTATTGAGTTCCAACACAGACACAACCTCATTCTGCTTAATGAAGTATTGATTATCACCTGAACCACATCTATACCAAACCAAAGCTGATGTCATCACGATTCTCTTCTTATATGACTAGCTGGATAGCAAATAAAACAATGCTAGTAGTACTGCAAAAAATAAATGAAGATATTTTTTGCAAATAAATGTTCTAAACGACGAGATGTTTATTTGGAAGTGATGTTGTCAGTAGTTTATAGAATAAAACAAAGACATTCATGTCCAGAGAAACTGATAATCCGATACATTTGCAGTAATCTCTTAATTTTTTCCAGAGCTGTATTAAATGTGTATATTGTATTGATTCTAATAGTTTAATGATAACAAACCAGTCTGGTACAATGTTTATTTCCAACAATCTGTGTTTTAGAAATCTGTGAGTCATTTCAGTGACTCAGTTTAAACTAGCTTAGTGTGCCAGATTTGATAAGACCATAACTAAAAGATAATTATTAACCTTTTATTTGAGGTTTATTTAGTGGTTAGCACGTTCGCCTCACACCTCCAGAGTTGGGGGTTCGATTCCCACCTCCGCCTTGTGTGTGTGGGGTTTGCATGTTCTCCCCGTGCCCCGTGGGTTTCCTCCGGGTACTCCGGTTTCCTCCCCCGGTCCAAAGACATGCATGGTAGGTTGATTGGCATCTCTGGAAAATTGTCCGTAGTGTGTGATTGCGTGAGTGAATGAGAGAGTGTGTGTGTGAGTGCCCTGCAGTGGGTTGGCACTCCGTCCAGGGTGTATCCTGCCTTGGTGCCCGATGACGCCTGAGATAGGCACAGGCACCCCGTGACCCGAGGTAGTTCGGATAAGCGGTAGAAAATGAATGAATGAATGAATGAATGAATGAATGAATGAGAAAATGAATGAATGAATGAAATAAACCTTTTGCACATATTTAGGTGAATTAAAAGACAATCCACCAGAGAAGGTTGTTCTACAGGAGCCCTTACAGTCTTCTCAAGCAGAAGAGGAGGGGTTTGAGGTGAGGAGCAATGATCTACATTCTTGCTTGTAGTCTAAATTTTATATTAATCAAACCCTTCAGTATTTCTGTTTTTTTTGTGATTGTTGTGTCCAAAAAAGCTAGGATGCTTTCAAAAATATTCTATATTTATAAAATAAACACAAATATATTTTATTTTATTTTTTTATCAATTTACAAAATGCAAAGTTATCAAACAGAAGAAAAATCTAAATCAAATGTTTTTGGTGTGACAACCTTTTGGCTTCAAACCAGCATCAATTCATACACTTACGGAAACAGCTGTATAGGAGCTTCACACTGTTTGAGGAAACAAACAAACTCTACCAAGGTGAGGTTGTGGAGACAGTTTCATATCACAGGTCATACACCATGACAAGACTCAGCACAGCAAAACTACTGTCCAGAGAAATCTGATCAGAAGTGGTCTTCATAGAAGTTCCGATATGGAAACAAGGTGAAGAGACTCGACTATACGCAAAAACATAAGAACTAGGTGCAGAAAAATGGCAGCAGGTCTCCAGACTAGAGACAATAATGAGTATTTGCAGGCAACAGTGAAGCATGGTGGAAATTCCTTGAAAGCTTCAGCATATAGAAGAACAATGAGTCCTGGAAGTGATGGTGTGTCTCAATCAAGCCCTAATCTCAACATCATCCAGTCTGTCTGTGATTACATACAGAGACAGAAGGATCAGAGGCAGCTTTGAGAAGATCTGTAGTCAGTTCTCCAAGATGATTGGTCCACCCTACATTAAAACACTGTGTGCAAGTGAACCTAGAAGAACTGATGCTGTTGGATTTCTCTTCTGTTCATTTACTTTCCATTTTGTTAAGTGATAAATATAAACTATTAAGACTTCTATTTTTCTATATTTTTTAACCTGTCTAAAACTTTTGCACAATACTGTATATAAAGCCTGTTATCTTAGTGTAATTAACTAAACAAATGTAATTATCATATGATCAGCTTGTACCTAACCGTATTATACTGAGACTAAGGTTTAAAAGTGATCTATCTCAGGTCCATTTCTCACTTATTATATTTTTATTTTCTAGATTTTGTCTCAACATCAAGATGAAGGTAAGAGAACTGTTTTAAAAATGTCAGTGAAGTCAAATTGTCAGTTATTTTTCTGTTTTATGTGTAATGAGCTCTGAAGCACTGGACAATGTGTAACCACAGAAAGTTTATACAGCCCTTTATACACAGGTTCCTTTCACTGTTAACATTTTTGAATATCTTTTTTCTTTAGTGTCACACTATTGGCCAGATAATGAAGACAGGTAAGCTTAAATTTATGTGTGAAAATTTTACATTTTTGTCTCCAATGGTGCATTGTTTATAAAAGAGAAATCACTCACTCACTTGTTTCCTGCTTTCAATTTTAAACATTCATTTTAGTTATAAAAGTTGTATTACTTGTGAATGAAGGTGTGAACACTATCATATCATGGCTGAAATGTCCTTTTTGCACAGCATTTTCTCAACCCTGTTATCTTTCTTTACCTGCTCGATGATCTTGTCTAAGTGATTGTGCTCTCTAACTCTCTGTAACACTTTAGGAACGAAGACTGCATTTGTGTGAAGTTTTATGCTGCTCTTCGGAAGGGAGTTGGTTCTTCACATGATAAGATGCATATTGTCTTCTCTGACGGAAATAAAATTGAGATGAAGCCAATAAGGTAAGTTCATAAATGACATTTTACACCATAAAAGGAACTTTTATTATTAAAGCACACACTGCATTCATATGTTGTGGTATTTTACTCACTCTCCTAAAAGTACAATTTCAGTCAGTTTAAATCAACAAAAAGTAGCTGCAATATGAAGCTGCAGAAAAAGTGCAATGAGTTTTCATTATTCAAAATGGGTGTATTTGTTGTTAGAAAAAAACACAGTAATAATTTATTAAGGCTGCAGTTTTTATTTATATAATACAAACCTCTTGTCAGTGGGTGCCGGGATAAAAATAGTCCCAAATGCAGGATAGCTGAAAAGCAGGTTTATTAACTAAAAAAAAAAAAAACAAAAAAAAAAAAAAAAAAAAAAAAAAACACACAAAACAAGGACCCCGACAAAACAAGACGTGACAAAGACGACCAAGGACGAGGATTCCACACTGCCATAGGCAACGTGGCATGGCTAAATACACATGACAATTAACACTTAAGGAACAGGTGTGCAGCAGTGGGGAGGAAGAGACAAGGGCGGGGCAGACATGTGAACACAGAACATAAACAAAAGCACATGGTTAAAGTCTGGGCTGGATCCTGATCCGCCACAGAGAAAAAAATAAATGAAAATGTCTATAGGGCAAAACATACGGGCCTGCAACACCCCCGCAGACAAGAAATGAGGCAACGTCCTCCACAGGAACAGGTACGGGGCGAAACCAGGCTGGTACCATCCTCTGCAGGCAAGAAGTAAAGTGACGTCCCCCACTGGAACAAATGCAGCACGATGTCACACAAAAAACAAAAGTCCAGGGAAAAACAGGGCAGAAAGAACAGTCAGAGGAAAAAAAAAATGCTCCTACAATAATACGGTCCAGGCTGACGCTATCCTGCTCGGTCTGAGTCTGGCAGAATCCTTCTGTCAGTGGGTGCAGGGATAAAAATAGACCCAAAAGAAACATGATTATTAACTAAAAAAAACACACACAAAACAAGGACACCGACAAAACAAGACGTGACCAAGGACGAGGATTACACACTGCCATAGGCAACGCGGCACAGCTAAATACACATGACAATTAACACATAAGGAACAGGTGTGCAGAGGCGGGGAGGAAGAGACAAGGGCGGGTCAGACACGTGAACACAGAACATAAACAAATGCACATGGCCAAAGTCCGGGCTGGATCCTGACACCTCTCATGACATTCCATAGTGTGTTTGAGTATATTAACCACCAAAACATAAATTCCTCCATGATATAATGTGGTGACCTATTTGACATCTTATTTGTTCTTATGTTATAGGAAAGTCTTCATCTTTTTTAGATCTTTACAGGAATAGAATTAATAACACCAAAATGTGTGCCAGAAAAATATATTGTCATGCCACAAGCCGAACTTCAGCATTTGTATAAAAGTGAATTTAGATATAAACTGTATAAACTGTTTGTGTTTCTCCAGATCTGATGAAACTGGTCGGATGTTCAAACTTGACCTTTTTTTTGACAAGTCATTTACACAAAATATTTGTTACACATACTGTCTTACTGATAGCAAAGACAACTTTGAAACCCTTGAATATGGAAATCAGAAATACAAATACAGAACATTGGTCAGAGACATCACTGAGAAGGATAAAGGTAAGATTGTTAACTAACAACTAAATGTATATTAGCATATCACTAAAAATTAGTCAAAAATATTGGAAAAAATATATATCCACAAAATAATTCAACTGATTCACCTTTACTGACTGTTTTCTGTCCCTGTGGAAGAAATCTGAAATCATGCACATGTAAAATACCTTCGTCATCAATCAACACTAGCAAAACATAAGACTCTCAGTACAAAACATACAGATGGTTGCTGACCAGCACAAGATTATTATTATCAAAGGATTATTAATTGACAATACCATTCAGCCTAATCAGAACCAGAATTTAACACCCACATGATGTATATGCATCATGCATGTATATACAGCTCTGAAAATATTATGATAAGTTTCTCTGGTTTTACTATTTATAGGTATTTGTTTGAGTAAAGTGAATATTTTTGTTTTGTTCTATAATCTACTGACAAAATTTCTCCCAAATTCCAAACAAACATCTTGTCATTTAGAGTATTTATTTGAAGAACATTAAAACTAGTCAAAATAACAGATGCAGATTTTCAGACGTTGCCTTCTGGCAACGAGATGGTGGAATGAACTTCCCCTTGGGGTCCAGACAGCTGAGTCACTGTCTATCTTCAAACAACGGTTGAAGATCTACTTATTCATGAAACACTTTAACCAGCACTTTCTCCCCTGTTTGTTGTATGTGTGTTAAAAAAAACTTTGAACAGTGATTTAGGCTCATGGCATCTCACACTAACCTTGTGAACCAGAGTTAATATATTCAGTGATAGAGACTTAATAGCACTTTTGTACGTCGCTCTGGATAAAGGCGTCTGCCAAATACTGTAAATGTGAATGTAGATGTACTGATTTACATGAAAAAAAAGTACTTTATAAATACAGATGTTCTTCATGGTCAGAATGCACTGATATATTGTACTGATATATTTTTGTACATGTTTGAGAAATATTTTGAATTTCTTCTATTTACAGTCTTTCACCAGTTTGATGATGTATGCATGCAAACAGGAAAATGGTATCAGAAGAAGAAAACTACAGTGCTTAACAAAATACGATCCAAATTCATTCGTGCAATGTTAACACAGCTGATGAAATGCACAAATGAGGATTTATCAGAGATGCAAACTACGGCTTTATTTTTTATTACTTGTGTTCAAATAAGACGTGTTAGTGACTCTGAATTGCCCCTAATATTAAAATCCTGGGTAAGTACAGGTGGAATTAGTCTTTATTGTATGCCAGTTTTAAAGAGCTTTAATGAGATATATGTCTGAATCAGAAAAAATGTAAAAATGTATTTGATTATTTGGAATTGTTTTAATTTTTTTTAGAATGATGTAAAGAAAAATCTGGACAAAGCATTTCTGCATACAATTAATGAGTCAAAACTGAACACTCCAGTTCAGTATGTTCTCGCTGCAGCACTTCTTGCTCAGTTATTTCGGATTCAACCTGAGAAAGTTACAATGGAAAAGCTGTCTGGAATTGTCAAACAAAATGGCGAGCTGCATGGCCCGCTGACGAGTCTCAATGACACAGTGAGATTGTGAGTTCATTTTTTCATTAATTGCTGACTTCAAAAGTTTTGATATGTTATTGTTTTATTTATATTACAGTAGTATCCTACAGAAGAGATGGTTCTTAAGACACATTTTGTATAAAACATTATTATTTAATGTCAGTTAATGAAGGCTATATATGAGTGACTGGAGACTAAGAAGTGTGACGAAGACAAAATGGTGTTAGGTGTTAGTAACTGGCTTTTTCTGAGACTTTTGCATTGGTGGGACCTTCTGAGCAGTGAAATTTAGTTTAATGTAGAATCTTTACTGAATTTATATGTAGTCTTCAAACAGCATGAGAAAACTAAGACATGGGAAATAAATGTGCAAGCCATTCTGGATGAGAGAATACAGAATCATCTATATCACCTATATTGATGATATATGTGTAGATATAGGTTATCTATGATGCAGGTGTGTGTTTGCATGTGTTTGACTTAGCTCTGTAGTTACTGGAATGAAGGATACACTTTCTCCACTAAAAGCAAAAAAAAATATTTTCACTGTAAAAATTAAATGATTACATATATCTAACTAACATTCCACATTTCATTGATAATAATAGTGAAATATAGGGAAAAGGTATAAAATAGGCTATATGATTTGGATGAATAGTGACAGGGACATGCAGTTCTGTGATAAATAAGCAGTTTAGTGAATTTGAATCACTCATTCAAGTTTTTGTATAAATGATAATTTGTTAATTAATTTTGTTTCTTTTACAGGGAAATTTCTGAAGCTGTACGTTATGTGTACAATCTGGCCTGCCAAACGTCACCAAAAGCAGCACTTTGGTTTATGGCTCTGTTTTATGCAGTGTCTCCGGACTGTGTTCATAAATTAGCATATAAGCATTGTATGCAAAAATTGTCTGCACACAGGTACAGCTACTAACTGTTAATTCTAGTTCTACTTAACTGTTAATTAAGTTCTAGTTTAAATGATGACACAGGTATATTTAACCCATGTTTTCCTGTTTAAAATCATTGTCCACTTAATCTGAAGTATATTTGTGCTCAATTATTTATTTATTTATTTTTGTTTGCTTTTTACTGAATGAATTTGAATTAGATCAACTAGACAATTTTTATATAAAAATATAAATATAAAAATATATATTCCATAGAAAAAAGTTATCTGCATATTTTTTAAAAATGATTCTTGTACATAGATCTGCACGGTCCAGCAGCAGGATCCTTGGCTCTCACTGCCACAGCCTGGGTTTCATTCCCAGGCAGGGAACCAGCCCAGCCACTTAGGGGTTAATTCTCAATGCCATTCAGCATAAAACATTTGCCAAAATCATATTATGCAGAGGGGGGCACGGTGGCTTAGTGGTTAGCATGTTCGCCTCACACCTCCAGGGTTGGGGGTTCGATTCCCCCCTCCGCCTTGTGTGTGTGGAGTTTGCATGTTCTCCCCGTGCCTCGGGGGTTTCCTCCGGGTACTCCGGTTTCCTCCCCCGGTCCAAAGACATGCATGGTAGGTTGATTGGCACCTCTGGAAAATTGTTCGTAGTGTGTGATTGCGTGAGTGAATGAGAGTGTGTGTGTGCCCTGCGATGGGTTGGCACTCCATCCAGGGTGTATCCTGCCTCGATGCCCAATGACGCCTGAGATAGGCACAGGCTCCCCGTGATCCGAGGTAGTTCGGATAAGCGGTAGAAAATGAATGAATGAATGAATGAATGAATATTATGAGGATTGGGTGATCTGCTGTGACGTCCCTTAACAGGGAGCAGCTGAAGGACAACAGAAAGCTATCCAAAGCTGCAAAATTGATTTCTTATTCAAATAAGTAGATAATGAACTCAGTTTATTTGTTGCCTCATGTAATGAAACTGGTGCTTTGTCATTTTTTAAAATATTTAATTAAATCTCTTATTAAGGGACTTCTCAGAAATGATCGATACACACATTGGGATGATCAAGAGAAAAAAAGAATTCAGAGATGCTGTGTTAGACATGTCTAATGCGGGAAATGGACGCTACCTCGTGAAAATCACCGTTACTCCAGAAGAATTCTTGTCACTGCTGATAAAATGGAAGAAGAGCTACAGTTTACATGTAAGTGTTAATCGAGGAAAGGTTTTACTGTATGCTGCTCTATTTCAGCCTTGTCCAGTTTTAAACCCACAAGCATGAACTTACATCTTAAAAATATCTGTGCAGCATATTTAGTCTAGGATATGTATACTTTTTTAAACAAGAGTAGATTCCAAACAAATAAACACACTATCTACAGTATTTGTATTTGACTTACTGATGAAGAGATGGAAGTACAGCATGTGTAATACTGTATTGTGGCAGAGAATCGAAAAACTGTAGTGGATATAGTACGTCCTCCTAGTTATTTTTGAATCTGCACGAATCAGTTACACCTTGAGAAAGGTTTGGATATACTTTCTATTTGTTTTGTCAGGAACTGCATGAGGATGTGAAAACAGCAGCCTTGCACATTAAGGACTGGCTAAAAGAAAGGTACTTTGATTAATGATTAATGACTAAATCACATACAACACAGTGCCCTCCATAATGTTCAGGACAAAAGCATTACTAAAATTTGTACCCAAACAGTTGACAAGTAGTTAAAGTGCTCAGCTTTGTTTCAGCAGTGCAGCAATAGTAGTTCACTTTGTGCAGCTTTGAGAGATTTTTTGTCTTTTTTGAGATTTTGCTATTTGTCAACATGAGGACCAGAGTTGTGTCAGTGAAAGTTGAGGAAACCATTATAAGGCTGAGAAACAATGATCACAATAAAAATATCTTCTTACACCAGTCTGACAGAGCAGTAATACTCTGGAGGCAGGTGTGGCGTTGTCAAGCAGAATGACAAGGAAAGTCTTCAAAATACTTAAGAGCCTGCAGCATACATGATGAACTTGTATCATAGCGAAGGACAAGAGAAACGGGACTGGCCAAGATCCAAAGCATGGCACCTGATCTGTAAACCCTGGGCCTGCATGATACTGAAGATACAGTGAATTCTGAGGTGTCTACAAACATAAGACTTCATCCTACACCTTCTCAGTGATAAAGCATGTGCCAAGTTTAATTTTTTTAAACTAAAGGGAGGAAAATACATGACTTGCCAAGTCAATCACTGATCTGAGTCCCAATGAGCACACCTTTCTTAAACTGTAGAAAGACCTTAAGGGAACTAACCCCTGAAACAATCAGGAGCTGAAGATGGCTGCAGTACAAATCTGACAGAGCATCACCAGAGAAGATACTCAGCATCTGCTGATGTCTACAAGCACGTGCACTTTAACCCTATTGTTTGAGGTGAAATTTTAATGCAAGCATGCAAAGATTATTCCAACCATTATGCAGGGCACTCCATACAAGGGCAGGCAACTACTGTAATAAAACAATGAATGTTTCTAATAAAAACACTAACTATAATGTTCTTTAATGTGTACATTAACATAATGTAACATGATTCCAACAAGCAGCCAAGAAAGATCAACTTCAGAAGTACTGAAGAGGGATGTACGCTCCTGCCTGGAGAAAACGCTGACTTTCCTTGCAAACTCTTTAGTTGACAGAAACTGGAAAGAGCACTGGAACAATGTCCTGTCAGTACTGCAGCTTCTGAATGCATTCACTGACTATCTGGACCACCTTTCAGATGATATGGTAAATAATTCTTTTGACAGATTATAAATGTGACGCTGTGTGATTAACTATACTGTAGAATTGTGTTAAACAGAGATTACACAAAAAAGAGGAGTTACATTTGTAATGAGATGTTGATGAAATCAATATATAAAGCATGATAACTCATTTTAATTTATGTTCATATATACTGTAGGACATTTGTTAGAAAAGACACATCAGACTAGAGGACATAGATTATGGACATAGATTATGCTGAAGCTAAGCTAAAGTTTAACTTATCAAAATTTTATTTGCATGTAGCAAACTTTTATTCACAAGCTTAAGATGTAACAATTGTGTTTATAAAAATGCATTGGATTAACACCTACACTGTCCGAGAGCAGAACAGGAAGTCTTGAAGCTGTAATAGCTGAATGCTGGGTGCATTATATTTACTGTATTTGAATATTTTGCAGGACTTGAACACAGAAAAACACAGAGCTACTTTTGTAGATCTAACAAAGAATATGTGTGACTGTATCAGACAACACCAACTTGGAAACAAGACCTTGGAATTTAAGGTATTTGTATTTACACTACCGATAACAAGTTTTAACACCACGATTTTTCCAGTTTTTACTGAAATTTTAAGTAGTTCCTGTCCAGTCAATAATCCTGAAATAGTACAAAGGTAAGCAGCAAACTGACAAAAGTATAAGTAAAAAGTTTAGGTTTCTAAAAACTGAAAAATAAACTACATTTCCAAACTACATTACAAAATTGTAACAAAATCTTGCAACTGTTCTGCAGAAATGGAACTAAATTAAATGTTGACAGCTAATGTTCCTACAGGTGTCCTAATAAACCCTCTGTCTGTATAAAAGCAGTGCTGGAACAGATTGTGTTACTACACCCTCTTAAACAATATCTGCTCACTATGTTAAAGTATGTTCATCTGTTATATCTGGAAAAAGTGGCTACTTTGAGTCATGAAATATAGATTAAATTAGATGTCATGATGTGTTTTTTTATAATTGTTTATTTCTTCTATGCTTTAATTACAGAGTACATTACAAGTTTAAATTTAAAAAATGGAGGTGTTCAGTAGTGTTCTTTTGACCAGTAGTGTAATAATTCATTTTGGTTTAACAAAATAATTTTAAATTTGACAATATTCAAATTCAGGTTTCTGTGAGCAGTGAGGATTTCATATTGACATTGTGTACATTGGTATTCATACTTATAGTGTATAAAAACAACATTATTATTATTTATTTATTTATTTTATTTGTTTTAAATTGGCTGTTACATTCTAAACTAATTGAATAACAAGAGGTAGCAACACAATACGGTTGAGGGTTTGTTCTTAAAAGTGTTAATTTCATCATATCGCATATAATGAAAATCAAAATGTCATTATTTTAAAATATACACAGACAAAAGACATAAAGGTGACTTGACTTATTCAGCCACTGAGCTACCACCACCCTATACATAAAATATAATCTAAAACAGGGGCGGTTCTAGACCTTTTTAGGGTGGCTCCAGCCCCCCTGTCTGTGATTATATAAGTATAATTTTTACTTTCAAAAATAAAAAATGGACATGTCGATGGAAAAGAAAATTATTTATCAGTTTTATCCAAGAGCGAATTTTTTTACTTTACTTTGCGTTGTAATCTTTCAAAAGTGCGTCATCAGCTGTCTGCTTTATTTGAACGGAGAAGCTCAGGCACGCGCAGCGTGCACGCGCATTCAGAACTGAAGGCATTTATCTATAACGTTAATCGGCGGAAAACCGCAAAGACAGCAACCAAAAGCAGTGAAATTTCACTATTCTTATTACTAGAGTTGATAGCACAAACAAAATATTAATGCAAACAATCATTTCAATACTAAATAAAAATAACATTTATTGATTTGGTCTTTGCCTTGTGAATATATGTTTATTAATGACTGCATTCATTGGACACACTGTTTGTAGAGAATGCACACATACATGAACTGATTTGAATAAAGACTGGCATCATTACATCATGCATAAAATTTTGGTGTCCACTTTTGCCATTTTAAATAATACCATAACTTTTGGCTTACTATGTAGTCATATAATATAAAACTCTTCTTGTTTTAAATTCTCACTGAGGGCTAAACCCCCTCTAAAGATGAAATCCTAGAACCTCCCCTGATCTAAAAATATTGTGTACATTACTGTACGCATTGTCACAACCAGGGAAGGAAGGAGACAGACCCGTACGCAGGATAGCTTCAAATGAAAGGGGTTTAATAAATAAAGAAGACAAAGACAGAAATGACGATAACTGAAATAATACAAATGACGACACTTAACAACGACTAGACATAACGAAGGGATAAACGTAACTAATGATTCCGCGCTGCCATTGGCAACGCGGCTCACTTAAATATAAAAGACAATGATAACACAATAAGGATCAGGTGTGACGACAGGGAGGAGCAGGCGAAGGCAGGGCAGACACGTGACGAGGAATGACAACAAATGCACATGGCCAAAAAGTCCGGGCTGAGTCCTGACACGCATATGATTTCTTTTTCAGCACTGGAGTGCAGTGTTTAAACTTCAATTGCCAAAAGTTTGGCAAAAACACTGGGAGGAAGTTCTAAAGAAGCAATTCAAAGAACATCTACAAAAGGCAAGTTTCATTTTAAATTAGGGACCCAACAAGAACACATAGTGAACCACGACCTTTGTTCTACCAACTAGAATAACAAATATACAAGAGTATACAAATGAAATGTATCATGATGTATCAGTTACCTTACAGAAAGTAAAAACAAGATAATCTATACAGAAGAATGTAGTACATTGTAGTTATTGCAGTATCGGCTTTAGTATGTTCATTGATTTCAGTAAACTGTTGAATTTCATTAATTGTTTTCCACATAGTTTAAATCTTTATACTATTTATTTACAATTCATGTTTTAGCATTCTCATGATTTATATAATTTCTGTGTAACTGTATATCTACATTTTTATACCTTTTATATGTATTAATTTTTTATTTTTTTATTTTCTTTAACCAGAAAAAGATAACTGATCAAGTTCGATACTGCTGTACTTATACTGATCTTTGTCCAGCAATGGAGGACTGCTTGTTAACTTGTGCTCAAAATGCAATTAACAAGCAGGTCACTGAGGTAAGGTTCATTGAAGGTATATGTTTTCAACATGCCTTCAAACTGAGAATGATTAGTAACCTGATAAGCAAAAAGTTTTTTGATTTTGAGCATAAACATATGGGCATAAGCTTATTGTTTATCGTTATGTTTTTCTGTAGCTGCAAAATAGTTACATTGCTGCAAAACACTGATCTCTTTCTGGATTAATGTCTATGTATTAATTAGTGCAAATTAAAAAAAGTTGTCTACTTGCAAAGCACACATACACACACCATCAACACTTACAGCTTTTAGTCCATTAACATCAGCACTGGAAGCAACACTAGATATCAGGCTCCCAGTGCCAAGTGTAATGTGTAAAAACACTGCAGCAAATTGTGACAAAAGAATTTATTAACCAGACCTAAATTGGGCAGTTTTTTATTTTATTTGTGTTTTTTCCTTTTTTTCCCCTTTTTTAATCAGAAAGGAAGCCAGTCTACTTGGGTGAGACTTCAGTAGTTAAACAATACAAGTCTAAAACAAATTATAATTATTATTATGGATTGTTTTGTGATATGATCTTAACAAATGAAATTTGATGTTAAACAGAGGGAGCTCCTTAACATAATATCAGAGTCTACTAAACCTGGACTACTGTCCTTCGTTATCCAAAGCAAGCTGCGTGACCTAGAGTGGAGCGACAAGGACTTTCTTTTCCTTCTGTATGATGAACAGCTGAGAGAGATTTTTCGTACAGTGGGTAAGATATTGTTTCTCTTTCTTTTTACTGAGGTTTTTTGTCATTTGTATTTTTGTATGTCTATTTGAGCTTTAACTAATGATGATTAGATTTTAGACTATTGATGACACAGTATTGGAATGTGGACAGTCAATACCAGTACAGAAATTACTGGTATAAAAATAACATCTAGCAGACACTCCTTCACTAAAATATTTATGAAACATGGTCAAAAATAAATAAAACCAGAACATATGGTAATAGACCATAGACAATTACTTATAAATTGTAATAATAGCCTTAAAGTACTTAACGGTAATTATATATTTCTTAGCAAATTTCTTCATGTTAACTATGAACACCTTATGTAAAATAACCTAAAACATAGTACTAAGTCTTAGAGCAAACACACTGGTTGTAGAAATGCTTTTTGTTAGACTCTTATAGACTATATATAATTTTTTTTCCTGATATTTACATCTGGATGTGTTAAACAGCATGGAGGCAGACCACCCCATTTTAGGTGGACTGTTGTATTGTAGTAGTAAGTATTGAAATTGTACTCTTCAAATAAGTACCCTAATTTAGGGTCTGCTGATTGACTTGACTCTAAAACCTTCTTCTATTTCTGCTGATGAAGTCCTGTGTTGAGTATCAGTCTGTTTTGAAAGTTCCTTCTAATTAAATTTGATTAATTTCTCTGAATGTGTCTCTTGACATTCAGTAAAACATGGTGGTGGTATCATGACATTGGCTTTCACTGCCGCTGAACTACTGATTGTATCAGACAATGTTCTCTAGAAATATGAATTTATTCTGCCGATACCTGCCGAGATTTAGCAGCCATGAAAGCCCATGCCATGACACCACCACTGCCATGTTTTACTTATAAGCTTGTATGTAATGCATCTTGAGCAGATAGGGCTTTCTACATATTTTGACCTTTCTATCACAGAGGTTCATCTTGGTTCCAGTCACATGTATCAGTATCACTTGTGCGTTACAAGATGTACTGTATAGTTGTGAACAAAATGTCGTATAACACAAATGTTGTATAACACATCTAGATGTAAATATCAGGAAATGAAAGCTAAACTTCTGATCCATCATCCCATAATCATCTTTTGATTTTAAACTTTTGTCCTCAGAGTGTGTCAAAAGAAAAACTTTCAGTCCTAGTACTTTAAGGAGTTCTGTGTGTGATGGTCCAATATGTTTGGCAATATAGTGTAATTAAGTTGCTGTATGAAAATACTATGAACCTGGTGGACAGGTTTACTCCCAGCGGAAGCTGTCATACAGATAGCCCAAAATGCCCTAAATGTACCTGGAGAGCCGGGATGTTGGCCCTTGTCAAACATCACCTCTCTAATCCTAAAGCATTGAAACAGCAAGTCCAATTTATTTAGTTCAAGACCTAGTCTGCACTTTCAAAATGTAGGTTAAAGTGTATTAATAACAATTCTGGTGAGTAATGAGACTTTTGAACATTTCTGCAGATAAAATGCGCATGGAAAATATCTGTATGGCACATCTCCCAACAAAACAACTAATACAGAAAGCTCACAATCTAATGGACCAACTGATCGAGGAAATGATAAACAAGTCAATATCATGCAGACTACTTAATGAAATCATTAAAAGGAAACAACATGCCAACCATTACTTCCTAGGTAAGTTTTAAAGTTTTGATGTTCTTAAATTCTGCCTTTTCTCTAGTTCCCATCTCAACACCAAATAATTACGTATATATATCTTAGGTTGAAAAAATGTGTACAGTACTTGTGTCTACCGATATTTCGCCTGAAAGAAGGAGACAATCTAGTGTTTAAATCACACAAAACATTGCATTGGTTACATTTTATGCATTAAATAATTTTTTTTTGTTAGCATATGTGATAAAGTCCCACAGAGTGTTTTTACTTTTTAACAAACATTTCAATGTTCTCTAAAACCAAATGATTTTTATGAAAACTCTTCCTGTATAGGAAAAAACATGGACAAATTTTTGAAGACAATAAAGGAAGCAGAGGAGGATTTTAAAAAATTTGAAGGCCAGAAAAGAAAAGTGAAGGTGCTCTATGACCTTAACCAAGGCATGCCAGGTACAGTGTCTGTTTCTTTTTGAACAGTTGTATTTCAATCTTCCAACATTTTATATTTCACTGACAGTATCATTCTTTACATGTTTAATATTTAAATAAAATACAGTGGTTTTGTTTGATTGAAAACCCCAGTTTTCTGTCATATCTGTTACCTGTTTGGTCTGTGGTGAATTTATCATTGCTAAAGACTGTTTTCAGCACTAAAACATTTATTTATCATTGTTTTTCAGTTGATGTAATACAACTTGAGACAACTTTGTCAATCGAGCTTGACAAGGAGGAACGATCACTGAAAACTATCATGGGCATGTTGACCAGCGACGAACCTGGAAGTGACACATATTTGGTCAATATACAGTCATTTGAAAAGATTGATTTTCTGTCTAAAAGCACATATTTCAAAGAACTGTGGAGAGAAACAGCAAAACAAGCCAAGAACACAGAGTTTAAGGATGTTCCATTAATTCCACTTGACCAAGTCTACGATAATATTTACAAACCAGCCTTTGAAGAATTTAAAAACTCCTACAAGGCCTTGAGGGACCTCTCGATGACTCTTCAGGACTTGAAGAGTAAACTAGGAAAATATTTAGATAGCATGTCAAACGAACTGAATACAATGGCAGAGGTGTTCAGTGAGGATCCACGTGAATGGATTCACAAGACAGATAAACACATTAAACTTTATAGAACTCTTCAGTCTGCAAAAGAAAATGCAGAAGTGATCATTGAACTAAAAAATAACCTCGGGCTGTGTGGAGAGTTTGATGACATTGATAAACTCAAGGTATGCAGAATAGAAAGAATTTCAACTGCTGAATGCTTTGTTTTTCTTTTGCATGTTTAATGAGTTTACACTGGAACTAGATCTAAATTTGAAAGTGACTTGTTTTTTCCCCTAGACCTAGTTACTTTTCAGGACAAATTAGCATTTTAAATGATTGTCCTGAATATAAGCATTATTAAAAGCATATAGACAAAACTGGATCAAGTCAAGATAAAAGATCATCAACAATACATTTGATTATTACAATTGAAACTGAAAAGATTAACCTCTTTTCCATCTGTCATGGAACAGCAATGCTTGTAATCATAAATATTCTTCTGATGTTACATATTAAATTGTAGTAATATGTAATTACAGAATATGGACTTCAGTTGCTTGTGTGATCTCACTGAAAATGTGGCCAAAGCTGGAAACGAACTGAAGAAAATTCCAAAGGAAACAAATAGCTTTCTAAGACAATTTAATGAATGCATCAGACGAGGATTCATCTCGTGGATTAAAGAAATTATAAAAGGTAAGTGTTTAGAAACCTTAGGTATAATAGTAATGATAATTTAATTTAAATGTATTAGGCAAGTATAATTGATTTGACATGTTTTAAAAGGAATTCTGATTATAATTTTCGCCTCATCTCATCTTTGTTCCGTGATTTCATGTGTTTGCTTTGTTTACCTTTGTTTTGATTCATGCCTTGTCTCTACCCCTGTATTGTCACTGGTAGTTGCACTGATGTGTCTTGATTATTTTGACCTTGTTATTGCCTAATGCCTTGGGTTGTCCACCATTCCTGACACAAGATTTATGTTATTATTAGAATTTAGAAAATGCTTACAGATCAATGCTAAGAAATGATTGTTAACCATTGATAAACCACAGTAATTAGTAGTTTATTCATTACTTTACTTTTACTCTTTAATTTTAGACACCGGAGAGCTAACAGCATTTGTGGAGCTGGCCTCAATCTCTGCTGGAGAAAATGCCATGGACATTGATAAAGTGTGCTATTTCAGAGATGCCATATCTGCTGCTGCACCACTCATATATCAGTTGTCTGAAAGATCTGGTACTAAAGAGCTCCTGCAAGCTATCAATAAGCTTGGATGTGCTTTGGAAAGTGACAAAGAGCTGCAGAATAAACTAGTAAGATGAAATTTTAAACTCTTGTGACAGAAAGTGTGCTGGCTGTTACGTAGCTGTTGTAAGATGAGAGAGATGCAGTGTATGGCCAAAATTTTGTGAACTCCTGATTATCACACCCATATGTGGTTCTTCACAGTTATACAGATTGTCTCTGTGTGCCATAGCATTACTTTTTCCTTTCGCTGGAACTAAGAAACTCAAACCCTCATCTAGCATGACACTGTGCACAAAGCAGCTCCATAAGGACATGGTGTGTTAAAGCTGGAGTGCAAGAACTAGACAGAGCATACTAATGGCATAAAATACATTTTAAATTAATTGAATGCAGAAAAATGCAGATAACAAAAATGCAGATCAGTGCAAGTCATGGGGTCAAAGTAACTGTCTGCAGAGCTCAGAGACAATTCAATTCAAGTTTATTTGTATAGCGCTTTTTACAATTGACGTCTCAAAGCAGCTTTACAGAACATAAACATAGAACAGAAGGTTAATATAAAGAATAAAGATTAATAAAATACAAAATTAAAGATTAATATTAGATATATTTAGTTCACAATGTGTATGTATTTATCCCCAATGAGCAAGTCTGAGGTGACTCAGGCAGCAGTGGCAAGGAAAAACTCCCTTAGATGGTAAAGGAAGAAACCTTGAGAGGAACCAGACTCAAAGGGGAACCCATCCTCATATGGGTGACACTGGAGGTGTGATTATAAATATACAGTCAAACAAATGTTGTATTGATGCAGAAGATCACATGGAGTTCACATCTCCTCTTTAGTATCGCAGAGTCTAACTGGAGCTGGTAGATCTCTAGATGCCTCAGGACTCACAGAGTCGGCCTCATCTCAGTGGAGGTCCAAAATCTTCATTGCGCGGAAGACGATAGGAGCTGGTACAATTTCTGGGTGCCTCGGGATGGGTAGAAAGAGAGAAGCAGTGGAGAGGGATTAACATATCTGGTGTTCATGAAATGTGCAAGTCTGATGTATTAGAGCACAATATTATGGGATGTATTATGTGTATGCCTGACTAAAGAGATGAGTTTTTAATCTACATTTAATCTGGGAAAGTGTGTCTGAGCCCCGAACACTATCAGGAAGACTATTCCGAAGTTTGGGAGCTAAATATGAAAATGCTTTACCACCTTTAGTGGACTTAGATATTCTGGGAACTACCAGAAGTCCTGAGTTTTGTGATCTTAAAGAGCGTGAAGGATTGTAACTGTTACGGTGCAGGACAAAGGCGAGTGAGGATCCAAATGCAGTTTAGAGTTTAATAGTCCAAAACACAAGAAACAGATGAACAGACAGGCAGACAGAACAAGGCAGCAAACAGGGCTAACAGGACACAGGAACAGGCACACCAACATCCAACATCAGACAACGACCAACACCAGGGAAGTGAACAAACAGAGTATAAATAAGAGACAAGAACCAATCACACAGCAGAACTAATTAGAGACAAGACAACACACCTGAGGGGATGAAGGAGTACAATTAATGTCCATGGGAACAAAAGAGTGGGCGGAGCAAACAATTAACAACCGGGAAAGACAGCAGACAGAAACAGGACAGAAACACAGACAGACTCATTACAGAGCCCCCCCCTAGGAGTGGATTCCAGACACTCCAACGCAGAACCGGAGGGCGGCGGAGCGGAGGCGGAACAGGGGGCGGGAAGGCGGGCCAGGTCCATGTGGCGGTAGAGGGCAGGGCAGAGCCGGCGAAGCTGGAGGCCAGGGCGGAGCCGGCGAAGCTGGAGGCCAGGGCGGAGCCGGCGAAAGCAGGAGGCGACCAGAGCAGGACCGGAGACCAGGGTGGCGCCGCAGGCAGAGCCAGCGACCAGAGCAGGACCGGAGACCAGGGTGGCGCCGCAGGCCGGGCCAGAGACCATAACGGCGTTGGCGGCCAGGGTGGTGCTGGAGGCGCTTTGAACCTGTAAAGACGGACAGGAAAGGGAGAGACTGACAGAGACAGGGAGACAAAGCTGGGGACCGCTGGTTCCGTCGACCCGGTCGGTTCGGCTGGTTCTGTCGACCTGGTAGACCCGGCTGGTTCTGTTGACCCGGTCGGTTCCGTTGACCCGGTCGGTCCGGCTGGCTCGGTTGGCCCGGTCGGTCCGGCTGGTTCTGTCGACCCGGTCGGTTCGGCTGGTTCTGTCGACCTGGTAGGCCCGGCTGGTTCTGTTGACCCGGTCGGTTCCGTTGACCCGGTCGGTCCGGCTGGCTCGGTTGACCCGGTCGGTCCCATCGACCCGGTCGGTTCGGCTGGTTCTGTCGACCTGGTAGACCCGGCTGGTTCTGTTGACCCGGTCGGTTCCGTTGACCCGGTCGGTCCGGCTGGCTCGGTTGACCCGGTCGGTCCGGGTGGTTCTGTCGACCCGGTCGGTTCCGTCGACCCGGTCGGCCCGGTTGGATCCGGTGTTTCAGCGGGTTCGGCAGGTTCGGGCGTTTCAGCAGGTTCGGGCGTTTCAGCAGGTTCGGGCGCTTCGGCAGGTCCATGCGCTTCGGCAGGTCCATGCGCTTCGGCAGGTCCATGCGCTTCAGCAGGTTCGGGCGTTTCAGCAGGTTCAGGCGCTTCGGCGGGTTCGGGCGCTTCGGCGGGTTCAGGCGCTTCGGCGGGTTCAGGCATTTCAACAGGTTTGGGCGCTTCGGCAGGTTCGGGAACCTCAACAGGTTCATGTGCTTCAGCAGGCTCGGGCGTTTCAGCAGGTTCGGGCCTTTCAGCAGGTCCATGCGCTTCGGCAGGTCCATGCGCTTCGGCAGGTTTAACAATTAACAACCGGGAAAGACAGCAGACAGAAACAGGACAGAAACACAGACAGACTCATTACAGTAACGTGTTAGAAGACTAGTTAGATACATGAGCTAAACCATTAAGAGCCTTGTATGTAAGTAGCAGCAGTTTTTGTAATCAATTCTAAACTTAACAGGTAGCCAGTGTAGAGTTGATAAAATTGGGGTTATATGATCATATTTTCTTGTCCTGGTAAGAACTCTGGCAGCTGCATTTTAGTCTAACTGTAGCCTATTTATTAAAGATGCAGGACAACCACCTAGTACTGCATTACAATAGTCCAGTCTAGAGGTCAGGAAAGCATGAACTAGCTTCTCAGCATCGGATACAGTCAGGATGTTTCTCAGCTTGGCAATATTTCTAAGGTCGAAGATGTGACCTTAATATGTTATAGGTCTGATATGTTATACCTCTATCTGTCACCTTACATTATAAACATGTTCTAATATTTTTAACAGAAAGACTCCTGCACCAACATGGAGTGGCTCAAAATTGCCTATGAGACTCATGGTTCTGTTGAGAGGTCGTCTTTGCAACAGGCCACAGATATCAATGACAATGGGATTTACATAATCAAAATTCCATCTGATGCGCAGAGAAAGGTGAAATATTCAAATCTGTTACTTATTACACTCAGTTTATAGCTTATTTACTGCATATATTACAAATGCCCAGTGTTATGAGATTCTCTTTTCTTACATTTCTTCATAGAGCTGCTCTAGCTGTTTATGGTTTCTTATTTTATTTATGGTTATTTGTTAGAATAAATTAAAAAAACAAAAAGTAACCAATAGTTACTGTAGTACAAATTTACAATTTAATGTAGATACAAATTTACAAATTTTATCTTGCAAAAGGTGGTTTAGTTGTACTAAATGACCCCCTAGATGCAATCCCTAATGATGTTTTACTTTGTTTTTAAGATTAATCTAGAAAATTGCCTCACATTAAGGTGCAAGGAAAAGTTGTCTGATGGACAGGATGCAAAATACAGAACATACGGTCTTGCTGAGCTTCAAGATCTGCACAACAAGCTGATGCTGATTACTGTCAGTGTTAAAAATCGAGAGGATGAAATCACAACCTACATTGAGGTAGGTTTATGATTGGAGTTATAATGTTCTCCACCACTTTTAGCTGTGATGTGTTTACATATATATATATATACACACACACATAAAACTTACTTAAAAACTAAATGGCTCAGAATCAAATGCAAGTTAGTTTCATTTCATTTTTGTTTTCATTCCTCTTCTGGCAAAATCTGTTAACATTTTTTTTTTTTACTTTTTTCCTAGCTTTTTGCAAATTCCAAATACATCCCTACTTTTTATCCTATCAATTTGATCCAAATTCTTCACTCAAATGTCAAGCAAAGTGATGTGGTTAGTAAATACTGGAGTAATGCTAAAGGTTAAACATCTGATTACAAAAGACTTTTTAGAGAATCTTTGTTGTTTTCATCATTTGTTAGCCAGTTATGTAGCTACCTAAGTTAGAAATGACAACCTTGACTAATTAAAGAGCAGGGAGGATCATGTCTGGAAGGTGTTTTAAGGAACAGGCCATTACTTGGTAAGGCAGAATATTTAACATATTCCTCTGCAATACCATGGAAAAATTTGAAAATAACCCTACTTTAACATCATTACTCGGGTTTATCAAGACCTTCAGAAAACAGGAATTTTAAAGTCAGGTGTGTTGAAACTAAGCTGTGCAGAGCAATAGATCTACCGCAGTAATAACAACACTTGCTATTCAAAAAAAAGGCTATAGTATTTATCTCTTTTTTTCAGATTTTGGAGCAGATAATAAATGTGGGAAAGTGCTTCCTTGACCTCCGTGATGCTGGACATATTCTCTTTAAAGACTGGGAGATGACTGCCTACTGCCAACAAACACATGATATTAAAATATGGGTGAAGTTTGGTATTGCAAATGTAGAGATCAAAGGTCACAGATCGTTGCTAGTTGAGTTGAAAGGACTGTGTGAAAGCATGAGGAGCTGTCTCTGTGAATGGTTAAAGTACACAGAGCAGAAAAGGAACACTTACTACTACTTAAATTTCTTCACAGCAAAGCAGCTAGTCTATCTGTGTTGCTCTGTGGCTGAATATCGGATTGGGTGGAAGAACATTAGCACTAGTCTTCTCAACATGTTAGCCATCATGAAGGACGACATCCAAGAAAGTGATCTGCAGAACGCTCTCACCAGAGCACTCGAAACCCCAGTTGAAAGTGCTGGATCCCAAGCATCAATCGAGCTTAAGAAGTTCCTCAGTGATTATCCAGACATGATAGAGTATTTTCTCGATACTGGTTTTACAGAGGAAGAGACCAAAGCAGCAATTATATATTGTGAGGAAGATGAGCAAGTAGAAGGAGGAGATACAGACTCAAGGACTGTAGAGGAATATCGAGACAGTGTGATGCAATGCATTGATGATCATCAGAATGATGAAGAATGGGTTAATGAGTGGTGTGAGAAATACGAGACAAGGCGGGATAGTGTCCTTAAAAATCAAATGAAATTCAAAGGTGGACTCACGACAGAAGAAGTTTCTTTTTCAATGACACAGGAGCAGATTGCAGCAGCATTTGACAACTTGGAAAATTCTGATGAGAAGATTGTAATGCTTTGGAAGACATACCACAACAAACTCTCAGGACTCGTATCAGACAAGTTTGTAGACTTAGATGTTCTTGGAGAAACCATGAACCATCTTGCTAAATCTGCTGAAGTAACTGTGACACGAAAACTGCCAATCACTTTGGAAAGGGGCAAACCCAACCTGATTTCCTGTAAAGATATTGAAATGCTTCCACTTTGCTTATCACTGTACAGTGATAAAGAGCAGTCATTGCCAACCTATGATGAAATTCTGGTCTGTACCTCTGAGACGACTGCAGAAGAGGTGGAACTGATCATTAGGAGAGCTGTACAAACTGGCAGCACACATGAGAAGATCTACTGCTTACTGAATGCAGACCAACTAAATCATGATGTGTCTCGGAATTTCGAGTCCATTTTTTACAAAAAAACTCAGGAGTCACATGTCCAGGGAGGCGCGTCTAAGAACGATTACCAGTTAATTATTTTTTGTGACTCAAAGGCATATCACAGTTATGTTGCCACTGCTTTTGACATGTTTAAGAGGACGGTTACCGAGAATCCAAATCAAAATGAGGAAATTAAACAGTACCTCCTTCACAAGCACCAAACTTCCTCAGAAGCTGGAACTGCATTTACAGAATTGAACCAACCTGATAAATTTCAGCTGAAAACAAAAATCATTTTCTCAGAAAATGCAGGAATGGGTAAGAACCCTTCAAATTAAATATAATTAAGAAAGATAATAACACTTGTAAGTGCTATTTTAAACTGATTGTGTGTGTTTCTCAAATGAGCTGAATGTTCTGGACCTGTGTCCTTTTGGACTTGATTATTTTTTTAAATGTGTTCTACAACAGGAAAATCCCTGTATGTGAATAATCTTGTGAAAGAGTCTGAAGGAAGCCTCAGAAGTGCAGGATTTACTCATAAAACAATCCGTATAAACCAGTCGCACCTGAGGACAGAGGACATTGTCTCTGAGCTGCGGCAGTATGAGGACAAACCCACAGACAAATTCCCGAGAATCTTTCACTTTGACATTCCTCCTGTGGTTAGTATTTTTATTGTATAATATGTTGGCAACATGTAATCTCGATACCCTAGTTTAAAACAGAATCACAAAGAGAGTAAAGCACTGGTTATTAAGCAGTAATCTTGTGGTTTGCAATTTATTAAGTGTGCTCATGAAGTGCTGAAAAAACATCACAAATAATCCAGAATAAAGGGTTGGTACATCAGTTGTAAAAAGGTGTGTGATCAGTTAGCTGGTAACTGTGTATGTGACACTACACCTAGTGTGTGGGTGTTGTAGTCACTGTTTGTAGTTCATGGTGCATTCTGGGAAATGGAGCTTGATGCTGATTCTGGAGATGACATGACAGCTGGGAGTTTCTGTCCTGAGTTGTGTGATGGAGGCCGTTCTGTGACACTGCTAAATGGCGATAAATCGCTAAAGGCTGAGAGACATTCCCCACATCTAGTCTACTGTGAACACAACTCTGCTGTACTGTATATCATTTACTGACTCCCGCACTAAATTTTCTGTTCAGGTGACAAAAGGACTGTACACCTTTCTGCTGCAGCTGTTTGTGTTGAGGTGTTTCCAGAGCCCTGATGGGATCATATGGAGATACAATCACTCCCACATTTACTTGGTGGAATACACAAAACGAAAGCACAGGGAATGTGACCGGCACAGCTCTGAGGTAATCACCAGGCTTAGATTTAATGCTGTAAATATGTTGTTTAATGCTAGATACTCCTGATTTCATTTTTGGACTGGATTCTGCTTTATTATAATGCATTTTTATTTCATAAACACACACAAGCTTCTCTAGCAAGTGGGTTTAAACATCAACTGTATATATCCTGTAATGTTAAAAGGCGAGTCCTTCATGTAGTGTATTCATATTTATTCAGTTTTCTAGACATTTAGAAAAAAAACTTGGTTAATTAAAATCTAATGTATTAAAGTTACCTTTTATAAATATTGTATTAAGGTGAATTAAGATCTGGTTTTAAACATTTAGTAAAACCATAACTACTTCTGTAATTATTTTTACTCTCAGATTTCATCTCAAGTAGAAGATGCATTTTTGGAAATGTTGCCATCTGTGAAGTGTCTTTCCCCTGAGGAAACCCTGAGACACCTAGAGCAGCAAGGATCACATGATAAAGACTACCAGCTCATGGACAATGCAGAGTTTCGTAGTGAAGCCTTTCAGCGCACTTACCAGTACTTTAAAATCTACAGACTAAAACAAGACCAACTGGAGAACTTCTCGTTCAGTCCTGGATCTGTTGAAGATTCACCAAAAGAATGGTTGGAGTGCCTGTTGCAGTTCTGTGACATTAAAAACCCATCTTGGGGAGAACTCAGAAATTTTACACACTTTCTAAACAGTCAGTTGAAGAAATGTGAGCAGTCTATTTTTTGTAGCGCTGCGTTAAAAGATGACCTGACAGGCTTTAAAAAATTTGTTGTGAAATTCATGATGACAATGTCCAAGGATTTTTCCATGAGATCTCTGAAGACATCGGATGACAGTGATGAGACAGCAGAAGATGGAGCAGCAGAAGACATAGTTCTCAGAGAATTTCAGCTGCGAAGACGATGGGAACAACAGGCACATCCTTACATCTTATTCAATGCGGATAATGAGTCCATGACGTTTTTAGGATTCCACATTCACAATTTAGATGCAGTTGATGCTCAGACTAAGGTGGTAGTGGAAAAGAGGATTATTGATAAGAGACTTTTTAGCCAGTTGTCAGCTCAAAGAGTGCCCTTTAACATTAACTTTGAGCAACTGCACCGTGTTGAACAACTTGATATTATTGGCAGAGTGCTAGGAGTCAGTACTGTGATGGATCCAGATGATACGTATCAGTTGACTTTAGATAATGTGATGAAAATCCTTGCGATTCACCTTCGATTTGAATCTGACATTCCTGTGATCATCATGGGAGAAACAGGATGTGGAAAGACCCGACTGGTCCAGTTCATGTGTGACCTGCTGAGATCAGGGAAGCAGAGACAAAATCTGATTGTAGTGCGAGTGCATGGAGGCACATCATCAGAGGTCATTTACCAGAAAGTGAGGAAGGCAATCGAGATTTCAAAAGAGAACGAAAAGTATAACTTGGATACAGTGCTGTTCTTTGATGAAGCTAATACAACAGAAGCTGTTAATGCAATCAAAGAGGTGATGTGTGACAAGACGGTGAATGGGGAACGTATTGATGCACCTCGCCTTAAGATCATTGCAGCGTGTAATCCCTACAGAAAGCACTCAAAGGAGGCCATAGAGCAACTGGAAAGAGCTGGACTGGGATACAGAGTCAGAAGTGAGAATACGGAGGAGAAACTTGGGCAGATACCAATGCGTCAGCTGGTCTACAGAGTTCAGCCATTACCACCAAGCCTTACTCCTCTGGTGTGGGACTTTGGAAAGTTAAATGAGCTCACACAGGAGCTTTATATCACACAGATGGTCAAGACTTTCTTTTGCAAAGAAAACCTCCCCAATGCTGAACAGCAGGCTATATTTACAAAGGTAATCTCTGCCTCTCAGAAGCATATGGCAGAGCTTACTGATGAATGCCGGATGGTCAGTCTCAGAGACATAGAGCGATGCTTGAAAACAGTCATGTGGTTTTATCAACAAAGGCACAAATTATTTAAGGAAATCGACAAAATTAGAGGAAACAAAGGAGGCGTTGATGATGATCTGGTGCGATCTCTTATACTTGCAGTCGGAGTCTGCTACATGGCTTCACTAGAGAAACGAAATGAATACTTGGAACAAGTTTCAAAAGCTTTCTCTCTGTCCTGCAGTGATATTCGGACAGAGATTGAGCTTTGTAAAGATGCATTCATCTCAAACGTCGACTGTCCAACTTCAGTGGCAAAGAATGAAGCTCTGAAAGAGAATGTATTCATGATGGTTGTGTGCATGAACTTAAGAATCCCTTTGTTTCTGGTTGGAAAACCTGGAAGCTCAAAGTCTTTGTCCAAGACAATTGCTGCTCATGCAATGCAGGGCAAGGCTTCTCCAAATGATCTTTTTAAAGGATACAAGCAGGCACAGCTGGCCTCATTCCAGTGCAGCCCACACTCATCTCCTGATGGCATCATCTCAATATTCAGGCAGTGCGCACAGTTTCAGAATGAGAAAAATTTGAACGAATATGTTGCTGTTGTGGTCCTGGATGAAATTGGATTGGCAGAAGACTCTCCAAAAATGCCACTGAAAACATTACACCCCCTCCTGGAATACGGATGTGTTGATGATGAAAGTCCTAATGAGTTCAAGAAAGTTGGATTTATTGGAATTTCCAACTGGTCATTGGATCCAGCAAAGATGAATCGTGGTATTTTGGTTCTGAGAACATCTCCTGAGACAGAGGAGCTGGAAAGCACAGCTCGTGACATTTGTTCAAGTGATAAGGAACCAGTCAATACAGAGATTGCATGTTTGATTCCAAAGCTTACCCAGTTCTACTTAAAAGTGCTTAAAGAACAGAAAACTGAATTCTTTGGACTCAGGGATTTTTACAGTCTCGTAAAGTTGATTGTGTCTTATGCCGTTACAGAAAATGGCAGTCCATCAGATGAGGATCTAACGAGAGCTGTGCAAAGGAATTTTGATGGTTTGGATTCTCTCAATGTTTTGGACATTTTTTCAACTCTTTATAAATCAAGAACTAAGAAATGTGACACGGTCTCACTTCTCAGAGAAAACCTGGACATAAGGACCTCAGGATTTACTTCCAGGTACCTTCTTCTGCCGACAATCAATCATGCTGCTCTTCAGATTTTAAAATCCCAGAACATCATTGATGAAAGCAGTGTTGAAATCATCTTTGGCTCAGGATTTCCACATGATGAGGAATACTCTCAGGTTTGTCGCACAGTAAACAGAGTAAAAACATGCATGGAGACAGGAAGGTCAGTTGTCCTTCTCAATATTCAGAGCCTATATGAGAGTCTCTATGATGCTTTGAATCAGTGCTACGTAAAATTAGGTGGGAGTTACTACGTCGACCTGGGACTAGGATCCCATAGAGTTAAATGCAGAGTCAAAGATGAATTTCGACTGATTGTCATTGAAGAGAAGAGAACAGTGTATGAGCAGTTCCCAACACCACTGCTAAATCGACTGGAAAAACACTGCTTGGAGATGAGCAATATTCTCCCAGACCATGCTCAGGAGATGAAGACTGAATTGGAGGACTGGCTAAACCTATTTGTTACACGGGATTCAAATAAACAAAACCAGCTCCTTACCACCAGTAGGAAATACGACACTATAGTTGGCTACACAGAAGACACATGCGCGTCTATCCTTCTGGTGTGCGCTCCACAAATATTGTCCCAGGAACTGGATCAAGATGAGAGAGTGAAAGTTCTTGAAAAGGCCCAGGAAATGCTTCTACAGTGTGCAACCCCAGATTCAGTTTTGAGAGCAACTAATTACATGGAGGAACATTCTGAGAGATTTCTTGAGGTGTATTTTGCAAAGCAGCCACATGGCAACCTAATAGAAGCTTTAAGAAAATACAGAGAGACGGAAACCGATGGAATTTCCCTTGAGGTTTGCTTTCCATGTGTATTTGTATTTGTCACTTCATAGAATTCTATATAATAATGCATTGAATTAATTGTTTTATTATGACTCATTATTTAAAACAGGTATCCACATATTCTCGACTGCTCAATAAAAGAGATGTGGAGAAAATCAGTAAGGAGCTTGACATTGTGGAATGTGATTCCTGTCTCTTCCTGCTGAATGAATTTTACACAGAGCAGTCATTTTCTCAAACAGTGAGGTAATAATGTTACTGGATGTAATAATAATAATAATAATAATAATAATAATACATATATAAACAATAGAAATATCTTAGAATTATTTTACAATGATTTTAAGTAAACAAATTCATCTATACTATTCTAAAAGATAATCTGTAGACTTGTTGGTGCTTTCCAGTATTGTGACCAAAGTGATTTTGTTTCTTTTAGTGAATTTGTTGCTGCTGATGCAGGAGCACGCAAACTCCTGCTTCTGCAGTCTTACTTTAATGATCCAAAACAAAGTCAGCGACTTCTCTTCTGTGTGAGGTAAAAACAGAAACCAATGAATAATATATTACTGTACTGTATGTTCATGGGTTTTGCATGTTTTCAAGTATTAAATTTGTTTATAAGCAGAGTTGGACATTTAAAAACTGGCACTTAAGAAGTAAAGATTAGCAAAACAACCAAGGAATATGTACAGTAACCTCATGGGTGCCTGTCAAGCAAACCCATGGCCACCAGCATGCCTCTTTATAGGCCCTTGGTCACATACCTGCAAGTAGCGCAACTCGCGATACCTGTGCGCGCCGCTATTTAAGACCCTGAGTTTCGGCACTCGGTCTGTAGATATAGTCTGTGCCAGAGTTAGAGCAGTAATACATATCAGAACACGTAGCGCTCTGAGAGGCAATATGTATACACACCAAAAGGAGTTATAAAAAAAATTCTGCATGGCATAGCGCTCTAAGAGGTAATATAACCACTAGGAGGTCGAAAAGAAGAAGCATTTTGATTGAATTTTCAGAGTAATAACCTGTATTGGAGCGCACATTGCTCTGAGAGGTAATTTTCCATGAAGCAAGGAGTTTACGCTTCTGTGATCATCCCTGACTGATTCTTCCATGACTGCCTGGTGTAACGATAGAGTTTCAGTCACATGATTCAGGGAGCTGCTTTGGGCATCCTGCGTCAACACAAGCGTTTCACCCTCACTTTTTTGGGTCTCATATATATATATACGTATATATACGTATACAGGGAGTGCAGAATTATTAGGCAAATGAGTATTTTGACCACATCATCCTCTTTATGCATGTTGTCTTACTCCAAGCTGTATAGGCTCGAAAGCCTACAACCAATTAAGCATATTAGGTGATGTGCATCTCTGTAATGAGAAGGGGTGTGGTCTAATGACATCTACACCCTATATCAGGTGTGCATAATTATTAGGCAACTTCCTTTCCTTTGGCAAAATGGGTCAAAAGAAGGACTTGACAGGCTCCGAAAAGTCAAAAATAGTGAGATATCTTGCAGAGGGATGCAGCACTCTTAAAATTGCCAAGCTTCTGAAGCGTGATCATCGAACAATCAAGCGTTTCATTCAAAATAGTCAACAGGGTCGCAAGAAGCGTGTGGAAAAACCAAGGCGCAAAATAACTGCCCATGAACTGAGAAAAGTCAAGCGTGCAGCTGCCAAGATGCCACTTGCCACCAGTTTTGCCATATTTCAGAGCTGCAACATCACTGGAGTGCCCAAAAGCACAAGGTGTGCAATACTCAGAGACATGGCCAAGGTAAGAAAGGCTGAAAAACGACCACCACTGAACAAGACACACAAGCTGAAACGTCAAGACTGGGCCAAGAAATATCTGAAGACTGATTTTTCTAAGGTTTTATGGACTGATGAAATGAGAGTGAGTCTTGATGGGCCAGATGGATGGGCTCGTGGCTGGATCGGTAAAGGGCAGAGAGCTCCAGTCCGACTGAGACGCCAGCAAGGTGGAGGTGGAGTACTGGTTTGGGCTGGTATCATCAAAGATGAGCTTGTGGGGCCTTTTCGGGTTGAGGATGGGGTCAAGCTCAACTCCCAGTCCTACTGCCAGTTTCTGGAAGACACCTTCTTCAAGCAGTGGTACAGGAAGAAGTCTGCATCCTTCAAGAAAAACATGATTTTCATGCAGGACAATGCTCCATCACACGCGTCCAAGTACTCCACAGCGTGGCTGGCAAGAAAGGGTCTAAAAGAAGAAAAACTAATGACATGGCCTCCTTGTTCACCTGATCTGAACCCCATAGAGAACCTGTGGTCCATCATCAAATGTGAGATTTACAAGGAGGGAAAACAGTGCACCTCTCTGAAGAGTGTCTGGGAGGCTGTGGTTGCTGCTGCACGCAATGTTGACGGTGAACAGATCAAAACACTGACAGAATCCGTGAATGGCAGGCTTTTGAGTGTCCTTGCAAAGAAAGGTGGCTATATTGGTCACTGATTTGTTTTTGTTTTGTTTTTGAATGTCAGAAATGTATATTTGTGAATGTTGAGATGTAATATTGGTTTCACTGGTGAAAATAAATAATTGAAATGGGTATATATTTGTTTTTTGTTAAGTTGCCTAATAATTATGCACAGTAATAGTCACCTGCACACACAGATATCCTCCTAAAATAGCTAAAACTACAAACAAACTAAAAACTACTTCCAAAAATATTCAGCTTTGCTATTAATGAGTTTATTGGGTTCATTGAGAACATGGTTGTTGTTCAATAATAAAATTAATCCTCAAAAATACAACTTCCCTAATAATTCTGCACTCCCTGTATATATATATATATACAGTCACAAGCTTACCCTCTGCACTTTCACATTATTTATATTTGCACCTTTTTAATCCTATCCTGTCATCACTCCCTATCCATATGTTCAGCAAGTTTCTGATCAGCTGTAGACAGCCCTTCAGGTGATGTTCCTCAGGTCAGCAGCTTGGAGACGGTCGCTTCTACAGTTCCAGAACCCCGACCCCCCCGCCACAGGGCTGCCAGGGGGCTAAAATGCATTCATCATGCAGTATTTATTTGTGTTTGAGATGCAGCCCTCTCAGTTCCCAAAATTGCCTAATTGCCTGGGCTATGGCCGTTTGGCTGACTATCCTATGGTTGGTTCATTTATCGATGCAAAGCACTTTTGACCACCCTATTGGGATAGGAACTCTGACCTCATCCCCACTTTGCATACGCCAGGGCATACGCTCGGTAGCCAGCTATACCATTGATTTCCGAACTGGGCACATAACCATGCAGACAGATCGGCACACCTTGCACATTGGCCCTCCTACAGAACAGCTGTCACTATATGTCACTCTGGCTTCCGAGTTACGCCTTATGACTGGGCCATGCAGTCAGTCATGGTCTGTGGCTCTCATATGCAGTTAATAAATGCCCTGGCAGTTTTCCAGCACCTCATCAACGAGGTCCTCAGGGAGACCCTGAATGCCTTTGTATACCCGGACAACATTCTCCTCTTCAGCAGTTCATGGAAGGAACATGTCGTACAGGTCCGCCGAGTCTTGCAGCTTCTCCTTGAGAATGGCCAATAGATGAAGCTTGGGAAATCACAGTTCCATGTGAATACCACCACTTTCCTGGGCTTTTTGGTCTCTACGGATGGCCTGAGCTTGAATCCATTCAGGATCAGGGCGGCCAAGGAATGGCCTCAGCCATCCTCAGTCGGTGCAGTCCAATGCTTTCTGGGCTTCACTAACTTTTTCCAGCACCTTGTGGGCAAATTTAGTACCTTGCCCATTCCACTTTGCGCTCTGACCAAGAAGCTTTAGGGGAGGTTTGTACTGTATGGACCGTTGAGGCCCAGGAGGCCTTTGAGGCCTTGAAGGAGAGGCTGATTTCGGCCCCCGTGCTTCGGGTGCCTGATCCAGAGGTCCAGATCATAGTTGAGGTTGACGCCTCTGACATAGGAGTAGGGGTCTTTCTGTACCAGCGGTCAGGAGCAAAGAAGAGCTGCACACATTTCTCTTGCTGGCTGATGGTGCCAGAGAGGAATTACGATGTAGGGGACTGTGAGCTCCTGGCCATTAAATTGGCTCTGGAGGAGTGGAGGCATTGGCTGGAGGGGGCCAAGCACCCATTCCTTATCCAGACGGACCAGAAAAACCTGACCTACATCCAGCAGGACAAGAGACTGAACCTCGACAGGCCAGGTGGTCCCTGTTCTTAGCTCGGTTTGATTTTACCCTTTCTTTCAAACCTGGCTCGAAGAATGTCAAACCAGACACACTCTCTTGCCAGTGCGACCCCCAGGCAGAGGACCCCAACGTTCAGAGGTCCCCTGATGCAAGCACAGGGTTTGCTCTGGCCCTTGCCTATACCGTCCCGTCTGTGGTCACTCCTATCCCTGGATGTCATCACCGGCTTGTCTTGCTCCCAGGGAATGAGTGTGATCCTGGTGGTAGTGGACCAGATTAATCACATGGCTTACCACCTCCAGCTGCCCCAGTCCATGACGATCAACCCTACATTCCATGTCTCCAGGCAGAAGCCAGTCCTCTGGAGGTCTCTAGAACCCTCTGTTGGCCGGGTCACACTTTTTGTTTCTCTTTGTAATGCTCCTGTTGATCTCACATTTTGCTTGCTGCTTTGCCTTGCTCATAGTCTGTAGTTGTTGCCGTGAGGTTAACTCAATACAAGTTATTGAAGACATTGCTTATTAAGACATTGCTTTATTTTATTCTGTTAACAAATCACTTTAAGATTGTGAGCATAATTAAAATGTTTACATCCAGCACACAGGATGTAGGCACAATTAACTCTGCTAAATAGAAGGATGTGCTGGTTTATATGCTGCTGAATAATTACTGTTGTACATATTTATAAATGTGACTTAATTTAACTAAATAAACTAGCGTTTTATTGGAAGCCTTTTGTCACAAGATGGTCGTGTAGATGCTGATTAGAAACCTTAATTTGTCTGTAAATACACCACAGTAATAATGTAACATCTCTTAATAGTTCATCTAAAAGCTTCCTGTTTATTAAATGTGTGAAACTTTCAGACACAGCATTTCACGGATCAGATGTTCAGCCTCACATGGAGCTGCTTTTGATGTTGTCCTTCTCACAAGGCTCCCTCGGATTTCAGGCGGCTGTGGATATATTGCTACATTTGGAGGTTATTTCTGTTTAATATTTTTAAATGCAAAGTGCAATAAACAAAGCTGTAGCTTTTATAAATAATGTGCACAATAACCTTTATAAAGGTTTATACATAACCTGTACACTGTGAATCCAGACCCGGTTAACTAGCGTTATAGACTCCAAAGTACTTCTGTAAGTCACTCTGAATAAGGGCTTCTTCTGAATGTTTGAAATGTCACTTTGAATGTGTCTCCTTTTAGACGGCTGGGTTTCACTACACATAGATGAACTAATCGGAACTCCAGGATTTCCAGGAAAGATTTATGAACTGCAGAAATGCACCACTGTCTCAGAGACACTCGCAAAAAGTTCCAATTCTGCAGCAGGTACTGTTGATATCACTTTGCAGCCTTTTGCAATTTTAATATATTTTGCCCTGTAGTCTACTATAGTTATAGTCATATAGTGTTTGTATTATACTTATAATGTTGTTTTACATATAACTGTTTTACATATTTACAGGCAATCCTGATGTGGATAGTCCTAAAACCACATTTTCTGAAAAACAGGTAAGGGGTTTGTGTGTGTGTGTGTGTGTGTGTGTGTATGTGTGTGTGTGTTTTCTTCCACTGCACTCCACGTTCAGCTTCAGCAGATGTAGAGGGATCTGCCACATTTTTCCATTGTTGGACTGTCACTGTGAAAATTAGACCTGTCCTTGCTTACCTCTGTGTGAATTGCATCCCTCTAAGCATCACTTTTTCTAGACTTTGAGTCCAGTGTTCGGGGCTTCTGGTCTGCCTGTGACACAGCACTAATGTTTATATTGTCCACAGAAAGGAATTATTTTGCTTTATGTTCGGAAATTTGTTCTGTGTGATTCTTTTTTAAATCAATATATGTTTATTATACCTTTTTTCCTTGCAGCATGTCTTGGTTGACACACACTTGTTAATGAAGAAGTCTTTACAGAAGGGAATTATGCAGCTACGCGACAAAGCAGATAACACACAAAGAGCAACAAAACGTATAGAGATTCTCCATGGGCTGCTACAGAACAAATACTCTGGTGAGAAGTCAACTGGAAACAATCTCTTTACTGAGTAACTGGAAATGATGCCTCACTATTTCAGTGTTGTGTGGCATTTAATTATCCCTCTATAGAAACAAAGTTATAAGCAGCTGCCTTTGCTTCATCATTTTTATGTTCAAGCTCTAGTGCATGACTAGCTTATTCAGTTGTGTTTTTATCAGTAGGATGACAAAATGTACACATTAATGAATTTGTTTCAACAGCATCTGATGCTTTTATTAAATCACTGGAAAGGAGAATAGTCAGTTTCCTCTCAGAGCTGGAGAAAAAGAAAGGAAAAGAGAACTGGGTTGTTGCTCAGGCACGTTCTGATCGTTTTGTTGCCGAAGGCAGTTCATTCAGGTACATAAACATATCGCGTATAGTCTATTTGAATTAGAGGTATTATAATCATAATAATGAGAAAAAGAATGAAATACTTGAATAAAAATGTATTTACTTTTCAGGCATGTGCTGTGGGTTCATCTGGAGGACAGCGTAGCCTTAGCCATTGCCCACATACTGGCAGTCATTGATGGAGACAACAACCTCGATAATCTGATCAATGATCAGCTGTTGGAAAAGGCTGACTTCTGGCTGAATGTGTTTCAGGAGGATCACTGGGATCTGCTGCACATTCCTGTCACTATGTCAGTATTCATTGTTGTTCTTATTTAAGGAAAAATGGGCTTTGTTTAAACCTTTTATGTTCATTTAAAATATTATTTTTTAGAACTTTTTAATCTGTAATTAGTTCCATGGTTAATGCTGTTATAAATATGTGATACTGTATGTATTCATGAATGTATTAAACACAGATCAGCCATAACATTAAAGCCAATTAGGGCTGTTTCGGTGGCACAAGGTTCCAAGAGGTTGGCAGCAGATCCTTTCCTGTAAGTTGTGTTGAATCCTCCATGGATCAGACTTGTTTGTTCGGCACATCTCACAGATGCAGGATCAGTTTGAGATCTGGGATTTTTGGAGTCAACACTTTGAACTTTGTAATGTTCTTTAAACTCTTCCTGAATGGTTTATGCAGTGGGTCAAAGAGCATCCTCTTGCTGATAGAGGCCATGAGTTCCAGGACCCAAGGTTGCCCAACAGAACATTGCCCAGAGCACCACACTACATCCATAAGCTTACCCTCTTCCCATAGTAACACACACACCCGGCGTCCACATGTTGTAAAAGAAATTGAGATTAATCAGACCAGGCCTCCTTCCTTTGCTGCTCCATGGTCCAGTTTTGATGTGTCCAGTTCTCCTTCCACTGTAGGAACTTTGGGTAATGTAAAGGAGTCAGCATGGCCACGCTGATGCTCTGCAACTGCATACTGTATATTGTGATGCTCTGTGTGATCTGACTCCTTTCTATAAAACCAGCAGTCACTGTTTTTAGCTACAGTAGCTCTTCTGTGGGTTCCAACAAGATAGACTAGCCTTCACTCCTCCATGATTCTTGGGCTCCATGACCCTGTCTTTGTCTTCATCAATTACTTTACCTGTCAGTGGGTTTAATGTTGACCGATGGCTGATCGATGTATATGTTTTTATATGTATTGTCATTGGACTTGTTTACTTTAATTTAGACATATATTTCATTTATATATCTATATTTTATCATTTTTAGAATTTTAATATAATTTTTCCTGCTCTATCATCCAGCTATCAGGGGTCGGTATTTGTTCTGTCAACAAGTGGAGACCAGACAAAGTCATGGACTTGTCATTTCCCATTTAGCTGGGCTTTAAAAGAGAGATTTGAGGAGATTTGGTCATGTGTCATCAATCTGGAAGGTAATACATGCACATACATGATGTTTGAGCTGCCTGAAACGCTGATGTTTTTCTTTACATTATTATACAATACAAAAAATACAATACAGTATTTGAAACTTACAGTACACTACTTAAATGATATTAATTACATTGCTGAAATTTCATGTGGTAAAATTGATAAGACATACCGAGGGCTGTGTGGATTGTAGATGTGAATTTATTAAATAAAACCTAATAAGATTGAAGCACGATGTGCACAGATAAAACTAAATGCAAACCCTTTAGAAATCATGGCAAAAAGAAATGTGTATTTATAACAGAAAGAACATTTTTACTGGTGTAACTGAATGTTTAGATTTTCAGCGTTTACTGCTATTTATAGGTAGATATGTGTAACGACATAGAGCATAGCACATTTTGTATCAGACCCCCCAGTTTTTAAGGATGCAGAAATATTGGAACACGTCACTGTTTTTTTTTTTTGCACAGGTATGTCCTGTTAGATTATTGTTTAGACAGTAACTAGCTACATCAACACTTGATAGACATACCTTTGGCCTGTCCATGGGAGAAAAGCAAGCCATTTTCAAGCAAGAGAATCAGTTAGAGGCACTGCACATTCCTCATAGTCATTGCAGTGCAGACAAAAAGTTAAAAGACAATACGAAAAATACAAAAAAGACAATACACAAAAAGACAATAAACAGAAACAGCGCCGACCAGTGTAAATACTGTATGTTCAACAAATATTGTGTGCAGTTCTAATACTACAGTGTGAATGAACACAGTTTTTTAGCAGCAGGTCCCTGAGATAATGTATAGGATTGTGGAAAAACAGCAAACGACTGAAATATTGTACAGTATGTGCAAAACGACTGAAATGTTGGCTAGTATGTGCAAAGAGCAAAAAAGTGTGCAGAACAGCATGTAAACAGTTTGATGGGTGTAAGCAGCATGTAAACAGGTTGATGGATAGGTATATTGGAAGTGTGTGTATTTGGTGTAGGTCTGTGCAGTCCATACAGATGATGTGCATGTGTATGTTGTGCTCAGTACAGTTCAGTTCAGTTATTGAGAATTCTGATGGCTTGTGGGAAGAAACTGTTACACAGTCTGGTCGTGAGGGCCCGAATGCTTCGGTACCTTTTTCAAGATGGCAGGAGGGTGAAGAGTGTGTGTGAGGGGTGTGTGGGTTCATCCTCAATGCTGTTGGCTTTGCGGATGCAGCGTGTGGTGTAAGTGTCCATGATAGAGGGAAGAGACACTCCAATGATCTTCTCCGCTGTCCTCACTATCTGCTGCAGGGTCTTGCGATCCGAGATGATGCAGTTCCCAAACCAGACAGTGATGCAGCTGCTCAGAATGCTCTCAATGGTCCTTCTGTAGAACATGGTCAGGAAGGGGGTCAGGGAGATGTGCCTTTCTCAGCCTTCATAGGAAGTAGAGACGCTGTTGGGCTTTCTTGGTGATGGAGCTGGTGTTGAGTGACCAGGTGAGGTTCTCCGTTAGATGAAGACCAAGAAATTTGGTGCTCTTGACGATCTCTACAGATGATCCATCAATGTTCAGCGGAGAGTGGTCGCTCTGTGTTCTTCTGAAGTCAACAACTATCTCTTTAGTTTTATCAACATTCAGAGACAGGTTGTTGGCTCTACACCAGGTAGTTAGTTGTTGCACCTCCTCCTTGTATGTTGACTCGTCGTTCTTGCTGATGAGACCCACCACAGTCGTGTCATGGGCGAACTTGATGATATGGTTTGAACTTTGCATTGCTGCACAGTCGTGAGTCAGCAAGGTGAACAGCAGTGGACTGAGTGTTCAGTGTGGTGGTGCTGGAAATGCTGTTCCCGATCCGGACTGACTGAGGTCTCCCAGTCAGGAAGTCCAGGATCCAGTTGCAGAGGGAGGTGTTTAGTCCCAGCAGGCTCAGCTTCCCAATCAAGTGCTGAGGAATGATTGTATTGAATGCTGAACTAAAGTCTATGAACAGCATTCGTACATAAGTGTCTTTATTGTCCAGATGGGTGAGGGCTAAATGGAGGGCTGTGGCAATGGCATCCTCTGCTAAATGGAGGGCTGTGGCAATGGCATCCTCTGCTAAGGAGGGTCTCCGATATTTGAGAAATGCTTCAGAAAACTGTGTTGGGGCACCAAACAAAACAAAAATCAAAACCAACGTGTAGCCAATGAGCAGTAAGGGGCATGTCTTGTCAATATGGGTGGAGAGAGTGTTCAGTGCGCATGTGTGACATTAGCAGAAAGCGGTTTTAACAATGACAAGGATAAAAACAAAGAATGAAAAGCGAAGAAAGGCTTACGATAAGGCAAGAAGTAGGACCCGTGTTAATATAGGATCAGCTTTCCAGTTGGCCGCATATTCACAGATAGGAGTTTCCCCGAGTCAATAACTCCTGAGCTAAACGCTGTTACTACACAAATAACACCTCTTTTCTATTGTAGTAATGTACTGTAGAGAGGCAGCTACAACCACGTTTTGCTAGTAACAGCGTTCAGCTCAGGAGTTATTGACTCGGGAAACTCGAGTCTGTGAATATGTGGCCAACTTCCCGCTCCTTCAGTTCAATCCAGCGCTGGAAAGCTGATCCTATATTAACACGGGTCCTACTTCTTGCCTTATCGTAAGCCTTTCTTCACTTTCTTTCTTTGTTTTTATCCTCCATGTCAATGTTAAAACCGCTTTCTGCTAATGTCACACATGCGCAATGAACACTCTCTCCGCCCATATTGACAAGACCCTCCCCTTTCTGCTCATTGGGTACACGTTTGTTTTGATTTTTGTTTTGTTTGGTGCCCCGACTCAGTTTTCTGAAGCATTTCTCAAATATCGGAGACCCCACCTTTAATCCAAGTGTGTGATGAAGAATTCCCATTAAAATACACATTAGAATTTTAAACCTGATGCGGGCAGCTAGAGGAAGTCAGTGTTTGAATAACAGCAATGGGGTAATGTGGGAGAACTTGCCTTAATCCTTCATATACCAATACATTTGAGGGCTATGTATGCATGTATGCATGTATGCCTTTACTCAGTCATATATACTCTTCTAGGACCATGTGGTAAGCCTTCTAAAAGGTACTTTGAGAAGTTTGAAGAACTGATACCTCTCCCCTGGATTAAAAGTATCACACAAGGCCATAAGCTGTTTGCTCTGTTTTCTGAAGATCTTGTAAACATCTCAATGCCATCATATCCACACGAGCTAAATAAGGTAAGTGAATAAGAAAACTGAAGAAGATGTCTTCTTGGTAAATAATTAGTGCTCCTGATTTGCTCCTGTGGTCTTCAGAAAAATTAGGAGCAATAAAATAAATTCTACTGAGTTGATTCATTGGCTTAATGTTGCATAATTATAGATAAATTAAAAAAATTAAATAAATTATAGACAAGTTGCTTGTATAGACCAATCTTGTGGTGATATTAACCAAATAAATTACCAAACTCTAAAAATGATGAATAACAATGTATTATGGTTATATATCATACTTTATACATAAATGGAAAAGAAATTATTTAAAGTGACAACCTATACTGAGAGAGATTTTGTGGACGTCTCCCAGTGTCTGTAGCTTTCATTTGTGTTCTTTGGTTTTATTCTCGTTTTCAGTATATTTGATAAACCTGTTCTGTTCTGCAGTCTTTTTCAGATACACTCACTAGACTCACACCACGTCTCTATCACAATTTAACGGGAAAAGTTCCTGACTCTGTTCCTCTGCCATGGCTGTATGTAGTTAATAAGTATTTGCATGACAACCATCAGCTTCTCTACACTTTATTTTCCCAAAACACAGATGTGGTCACTGCTGGGGAAGCAACTGAGGTAAGATTTATTTTTGTTTGAGTTTCATTTTTGCCATTCAGAAATCACTTCTCATCAAAAGAACATAATCAAATACACTTGATACCAGTACTGAAGATATATACTAATATATTGCTATTTTCAAGGCACTCAGCCAGGTTCTTCAGGGCCTTCAGCCAAAAGAAAATGAGCTGAAAGATTTTGTCAGCTGCCAGGAGTGGCTAAAGAAAGTGAAGTCCGTGTCTGTGACTGTTGACTTGATACTTTCAGAGGACTCACCGGTATCATGTCATGCTGAAAATGCAGAAATGCTAATCACAAAAATCAGGTATGTTCTGACATTCATTTAATACTTAAAGACAAATTAAAGACATATTAACAGGGGTTTTACTTACAGGACATTTACGATCTCTCTCTCTGTTAACCAGCTATATGATATTACAAAAACTGGCACTGGATCATATTCAGATTTAAGGGTCTGCAGTCAGGATTTAATAGAGAAATTACAAACATCATTATTCAGATCTCAGACCTAACTCCAGACTAATTTATGAGCTGATGTTCTGGATAACATGCTACTTTACATAGAATAATGAATAATGTTTTATTTTCATCTATGAAAATTGCTTGTGAAAACTATTTAAAAAATCCCAGGGCTCAAGTCAACTTTCTTCAGTCAGTATTAATAGAGGTAATTAGAATAGCATCATGTGATAAGTTCATGGTATGAGGACTGTACCATTTGACCCATTAAATAAAACTAAAAGTTACACCATGAGCAACACCGTGAAATATCAAGTTGCATAATACTGAAGTTACAGACATTTATGGCACACAAAAAAAACAGCCCACTGAAACCTGTTTCATATTTCAGACTTATTTGGCAAAGTAGCTGGATAATGTATCTACTGATGGACCACCTACTACAAAATGAGCAGGAAATGGAAAAAAAATTGCTGACCATTCTTGTAAGAAATCTGTTGTTTGCATGGAAGGTATGTCAATTCTTTTCCATTCTTTAAGTTCAATAAATCATTATGCATTATTAATGATCATCCTGTAAATAACCCTCAATGTTTTATTTGTGCAGAAACTAAACTCAGAAGAAGGGAAACAGATGGAATTTGTGATTGATCAAGTCATCCTGACTCTGGCTAAATGTAGCAAGAATGCTTGTAATGTGTTTAAGTGAGTCTGTCAGATGAGAACAACAACAAACGTTTCACTTTAACACACACAAACATTAACAACTGATATCAGTATAATGATGAGTAATGTGTATGTGCAGCTAAATATCTTAAATAACTATTGAGTCTGTACTGTATCGATCTTCACATTTAGCCATTTATATGTTTGAATTTATCAACTTTTTTACTGAGGTGTCAGTTTATAAGCATGTTGAATCAGCATGGCATCCACTGGTCCATGTTACAAGGAATTAAAGTGATTATACATCAATCAGCCTTAACATTAATACCACAGATTCACTGGTTGTAATGAGGAACACTGATGATTTTGTTACAGTGTCACCTGTCAGGGTCTGATACATTAGACAGCAAGTGAAAAGACAGTTCTTGAAGTCGATGTGTTGGAAGCAGGAAAAATTAGTATGTGTATGAATCTGAGTGACTTTATCATGTGCCAAACTGTGATTTGTAGTTGTTTGGGTCAGAGATTATCCTAAACAGCAGGTGCTATGGAATGTTAATGGTACCTTAGGGTTAGATGCAAAATGCTCCTAAAAAATACAACCTGTGAACCAGTGTCAGGGTCATGGTCACCTAAGGCTTATTGATGTGTGTGTAGTGAAGGCCAGTTCATCTGGTCCGATCCCACATTAAAGCATCTGTAGCACAAACTGGTGGCTGGTGGCTCTGATAGAAAGGTAATTTACACAGTTCATTACAGCTCACTGCGTATGGAGCTATCAGAGTAACTGATGCTGTTTCCTGTTCACCACCCAATGTTCTGCCCAGAAACCTTGAGTCCTGGAGTTCATGGCTTCTTTCAGCAGGATGTTGCTCACTGACACACTTCATAAACCACTCAGGGACAGTTTGAAGAACAATCTTAATTTGATCCAGCATCTGTTGGATGTGCCCAACAAAGAAGTTCAAGATAAGTCCAAAAGAATCTGATGCTAAAGTCTTAGTCTCAGATACCACAGCACACCATCAGAGGTCTGTGGAGTCCATGTATCAATGACTCAGAGCTTTTTGGACTCTACAAATGGAACTGTACAATAGGCAGGTGGTTTAAATGTTATGGCTGATCAGTGTGTAAACAATATTAGGGTAATTAATAAATTTTTTTCTCCACAAATTTTCAGCTTTTACTGAATTATGTAACATTAAGTTAAAAACTTAAAGAACGACAGGTTATTAAATGTCAATAATCGCCTCAGTGACTGACCAGTGTACATTGTACAATAGACAACTGACGGTTGTAAGAGGTCACTTGTAAACATATATAATAATTAAAGGTTAGACAGCTACTGTAAAACTTTTATTCTCTTATGTCAGAGTCGTATGTGGCTACTGTGATAAAGACTTCACAGAGGAAAACACAGCTGAGGTGGAATGTGGACACATGTTTCACATATCTTGTTTAAAGGAACATGAAGACTCACAGTGTAGGAAGTGCAAAACACCGATCAGTCAAGACTACAAACCTTGTGGAGTTGTGGCCAAGTAAGAACATCTCAATTTACTGTTTATCATTTTATTCTTGCAGACAGAAATTCAAAAATTCTAACTTTTAGAAACTTTTGAGTGTACATTTCTTTTTTCTCGTTTTACCAGAGACACTTTTCTAAAAGTGAACCGATTTAGAAGAAAGTGCAATTCCTTCTTCGTGGAGTTCATGTGGAACTTTATCAGTAGCAAAGAGCAGCTGACTGACAACGTATTGAACAAACTCATGGACTATGTAAGATGTAGCCCATCTACAGAAGGTAATGATTTTTGACAAAAAACTACCTGCAGTAGTGAAAATGGTCTTCAGATTTATGCTCTATAAAGAAAATAAATAAATAAACAGTATTAAAATGAAATAAGAATGAATAACCTTAATGTAAAAGATTGTTTCTTCTTAAGTGATATGAACATATTTTCATAGCTACAAGTGGGAGGTCCACGTTACAGCAGTACATGAACCCAGACCCGGCTGTCCAGTCTCTCGTACTCAAGATCCTACTGAAATGCGGGTATTGTGTTCATTTAGAGCTCTGCTCTTAGAAATGTTGATGTCCAGCATCATCAGCATCAGCATCATGTTAGAGAGTAAAAAGTAAAATGTGATGCAGTGGATCTAATAATTGGGAATACTGACCTCTAATGTAATGGCAGTGGTTTTCTTGCAGTGTACAGTATGTTTAAGAGAATATACAGTGGGGCAAAAAAGTACAGTGATACCTCGAGATACAAGTGCTTTGACATACAAATTTTTTGAGATACGAGCTGTGATTCGACTATATTTTTGGCTTCAGATACGAGCAAATTTTTGAGATACGAGCATCCGAGCCGCCGCCGCCGAAACAAAGGTCCCCAACAACCACGTGTGCTCTGTTTCCCCTGTCTCAGCTTCCCGCGTCTCACTCGGTTAAAGCCACCTTTCCACTGCACACAACAAACGACGGCCGATAAACAGGAAGTCATTAATTTCCTATGGAGAGTCGCAAAGGCGCTGCGCGAGGTGCCGACCATCTGTGGATACGTAATTTTCGGATCCGTTAAAAAATTTGAACTTGTGCGACTACATCCGATATGCCGACCGGACAGGTTTTTATTAAAACGACTGGCAGATGTTAGTGAGGAAAGAGTGACAAAAAGGGCAAAAACAAGTGAAGAGAAAAGCGATGAAGAAAATTAAGCAAAATTAATGTAAAGAAAACAGAAATTGTAGCAATTAAGTTCAGTTAAGTTAAGAGAAATCAAGCATCGCGTTAGTTCTGGCAGGCCACGTCGTCAAGCGTGCATCAGCTGTTACAGTAATCAGCTGTCCATGACGCGCACCAATCTGGTTACTACATCCACATTACCCGACCATTTAAATTCATATTCATAGAGCCGCTCTAGCGCTTCGCTGCTGCTGCAATTTAAACTCCCTCCTCCAACCACCCCTCCACCATGCTGGAACCCGTGTTCGTTGTACCAGTTTACGTCATAAATCTCCACATATTTTTCTCTCTCTCTCCCTCTCTCTCTCTAATTATTTAATTATTTATTTATCCATTTATTCATTTATTATTTTCCTTTCCTATTTTTAACTCTATGCATGATTAATGGTTCTGTTATACGGGGGTCTATTCTATTTTCTAGTTGCTGCTCTCCCCGCTCTAAATGAAGTTTAGTTAAGTTCCATTTAAGTGTAAAGTAGCATTAAGTGTACAGTAGCGAGTAAGTGAACGAAAGTGAAAGTGTAATTCCTCCTAACTCCTCCACCTGTTTACTCCTCCCTCAACACCTCCGTGCTCATCTTCCGTAAAGTAAAACCAGTTTATTTTTTAACATTCTCTTTTATTACTGTATGTTTTTATACAATATTTGTCATTTATAAATACATGTACTGTACATTTTTCATATTCAAAACACATAAACAAAACAACTGGAGTGGAATTTTGCGAGCTGGAACGGATTAATGGGATTTCAATTCATTTAAATGGGGAAAATTGCTTTGAGATACGAGCAATTTGAGATACAAGCAAGGTCACAGAACGAATTAAACTCGTATCTCGAGGTATCACTGTATTTAGTCAGCCACCAATTGTGTAAGTTCTCCCACTTAAAAAGATGAGAGGCCTGTAATTTTCATCATACTGTAGGTACACTTCAACTATGAGAGACAGAATGGGGGAAAGAATCCAGGAAATCACATTGTAGGATTTTTAATGAATTAATTGGTAAATTCCTCGGTAAAATAAGTATTTGGTCACCTACAAAAAAGATTTCTGGCTCTCACAGACCTGTAACTTCTTCTTTAAGAGGCTCCTCTGTCCTCCACTCGTTACCTGTATTAATGGCACCTGTTTGAACTCATTATCAGTATAAAAGACACCTGTCCACAACCTCAAACAGGACTCCAAACTCCTCTATGGCCAAGACCAAAGAGCTGTCAAAGGACACCAGAAACAAAATTATAGACCTGCACCAGACTGGGAAGACTGAATCTGCAATAGGTAAGCAGCTTGGTGTGAAGAAAGCAACTGTGGGAGCAATTATTAGAAAATGGAAGACATACAAGACCACTGATAATCTCCCTCGATCTGGGGCTCCACGCAAGATCTCACCCTGTGGGGTCAAAATGATCACAAGAACGGTGAGAAAAATCCCAGAACCACACGGGAGGACCTAGTGAATGACCTGCAGAGAGCTGGGACCAAAGTAACAAAGGCTACCATCAGTAACACACTACGCCGCCAGGGACTCAATCCTGCAGTGCCAGAAGTGTCCCCCTGCTTAAGCCAGTATATGTCTGGGCCCGTCTGAAGTTTGCTAGGGAGCATTTGGATGATCCAGAAGAGGATTGGGAGAATGTCATATGGTCAGATAAATCCAAAATAGAACTTTTTGGTAAAAACTCAACTTGTCATGTTTGGAGGAGAAAGAATGCTGAGTTGCATCCAAAGGACACCTACTGTGAAGCAAGGGGGTGGAAACATCATGCTTTGGGGCTGTTTTTCTGCAAAGGGACCAGGACGACTGATTCATGTAAAGGGAAGAAGGAATGGGGCCATGTATTGTGAGATTTTGAGTGAAAACCTCCTTCCATCAGCAAGGGAATTGAAGATGAAACGTGGCTGGGTCTTTCAGCATGATGATTCCAAACACACTGCCCAGGCAACAAAGGAGTAACTTTGTAAGAAGCATTTCAAGGTCCTGGAGTGGACTAGCCAGTCTCCAGATCTCAACCCCATAGAAAATGTTTGGAGGGAGTTGAAAATCTGTGTTGCCCAGTGACAGCCCCAAAACATCACTGCTCTAGAGGAGAACTGCATGGAGGAATTGGCCAAACTACCAGCAACAGTGTGTAAAAACCTTGTGGAGACTTATAGGAAACTTTTGACCTCTGTCATTACCAACAAAGGGTATATACTGTAACAAGTATTGAGATGAACTTTTGTTATTGACCAAATACTTATTTTCCACTATAATTTGCAAGTAAATTCTTTTAAAATCAGACAATGATTTTCTGAATTTTTTTTTATTTTGTCTCTCATAGTTGAAGTGTACCTATGATGTAAATTACAGGCCACTCTCATCTTTTTAAGTGGGAAAACTTGCACAATTGGTGGCTGACTAAATACTTTTTTGCCCCACTGTATTAAGCAATACCAATATAATGTTCTCACTTCTGACCAATCAGAATCTAGAATTTGTTAGCATTGTGATATTTGTATCATCATACTATTTTATTTAACTGAAATCACCTACTTAGTGGTTAGCACGTTCGCCTCACACCTCCAGGGTCGAGGTTCGATTCCAGCCTCCACCTTGTGTGTGTGGAGTTTGCATGTTCTCCCCGTGCCTCGGGGGTTTCCTCCGGGTACACCGGTTTCCTCCCCCGGTCCAAAGACATGCATGGTAGGTTGATTGGCATCTCTGGAAAATTGTCCGTAGTGTGTGATTGTGTGAGTGAATGAGAGTGTGTGTGTGCCCTGCGATGGGTTGGCACTCCGTCTAGGGTGTATCCTGCCTTGACGCCTGAGATAGGCTCCCCGTGATCCGAGGTAGTTCGGATAAGCGGTAGAAGATGAATGAATGAATGAATGAATGAAATCACATAATCAGCTAAATTGAGAGCTGGTGTTTGTTTGTTTTTTTTTGGGCAGAATGGAGGAAACAGCACCTCAGCTCCAGAGGTTTATTGAAGAGGCTGTGAAATCAAATGAGAGGAACGCTGATGAAATCTACTTCATGGTGGTGCGCAGCATCGAGGTCAGCACTGTCTTTCCTATTACTAATTATAATACATTACAGTATAATATAATACTCTTCTAGCAGCTTTTATACATCAGATTAATTTGTGTAAAGAGCATGTAGGAAGGTCAAGAGCATTAGTGAAACCAACATAGCAAATATAAACACACAAACGACAATGATCATGGAAGTAAAACAAATCCTGTTATCACCCTACTAATGCCGCACATAGAATAGCACTTGATCCAACACATCATGTTATTTTACAGTGGCCATGCATCAGTGTGAAACATCCAAACAACAACATTGAAAAAGCTTAGATTTATTCATCTGTTTTATAAACTGTACTTATTAAAATGTTCTGCAGGATCACATCCACTTTTCCAGTCAAGGATGTCTCATAAACAACGCAGTCAAATGTCTTGGTACCTGTGTGTTTATCGAGTCTGACCACAACATGAATTCTGAGGATCTATACACCATCGCGAAACTGCGGTTTGCCATCACGGTTGCGTCTGAGGCCATCAGGATTGTACTGTGTGAAGGTCCTTCAAAATATTTACTTTAAGAATACAAACTCTGTATGTTCTTTTTAATGTGACTTTTTCTGTCCTTGCACACATTGGAATGGAGGTGATATTTGGGTTTAGTTTTTGGCCTACTAGTTACTTAGTTCTAGTTACTTTGACATTCTTATTCACAACCATATTGCAATTATAACATGTGGGATTCAGGGATTAAGAATTGTTAGTGGTGATGGCTTCACTGGACCACGCTTCCCAGAATCCATATCTGTAGAATCCATGTCTGTATACATTACAGCAGCATGAAATACTTTTCTTCACATATCCCAGTTTCGGGAGTTTAGGTCAGGGTGCAGGGTCAGCTATGATACAGCGCCCTGGAGCAGGGAGTGTTAAGGGCCTTGCTCAAGGGCCCAACAGTGGCAGTTTATCAGTGCAGGGGCTGGAACCACAACCTTCTGATTAACAACCCATAGCCTTAACCATTGGAGCCACCATGGGACTGAAGAGAAATGACAGAAGACCAAAAGGCAGGGTATAAAGATAAAGAAATAAAGATGACACACTCCATCAACTGAACATATGGTGAAGACTTAGGTGTATGTGCAAAGAACACACATAAGCCCATGTAGAAAATGCTTAAGGCTGAAATATGAGAAAAACATGAAAGGCAAACCTCATGAATGAACAAAAAGATAACTTTTATCATAGTCATGGAAACATATTAATAAACACAGTGTGATATTAAACTCCACAGTGTGATATTTCGGCTTTTATAGCTTTTATAAATTTTAATACATTTAATAAAAAGGAGTGTAGAGTGAAGAAAGAAAGAAACAAAGGGCCTTTTTACACCTGGTCACTTCATGTGTTTTCTCTGATCCGATAGCGATCTGATTTGTTAAAACTGTTCCATTTACATTAGGCCACATAAATGCGTCTTGGCAAATCGGATATCAATCTGATCTTTCTACTCCCGTACAAAATGCAAATATATTTTACCTCATTTCCGGGGTAATTGAAATGGAACATGCTTTGGTGTATGCGGTTGCTACAAAAAACAGCATTTATTGTTTGCTGCATTTTCGCTGGTGGCAGCAGTGCGGTTTAAGACCCAACGAGACACCTGGGTGAAAGATCGGAGCCAGAACTGGTTCGAAAACATATTTGTTTCTGGCACGATGCACGACTCGCGAGTCACTTGTGAGTGACGTACTTCCGTTTGGGAGGAGTATAGCTCTGACGTATGTGGCTTGAAGAACCACATTCATTTACACCTGTCCAGTTTCATCTGAAATGCGTCCCAGACCACCTCCTGAAGTGGTTTGAACCATCAGATTTATATCTCGAAACCGTTTCCGAGGGCATTTACACCTGGTCTTTTTACGATCGGATCACAGAAAACGCATAAAGTGACCAGGTGTAAAAACCCCCAAAGAAACAAAGGAAATAACAAAAGGCTGCAACATAACAAAAAGTACAATAGAGACAGGTTGCTGAATACTTTCTTAATGCACTGTAACTTTTGTACACTCTTCTTTTTAAACTCTTAAGCGCAAGGTACACACATTAACTTTCATTAGCACTACAACATCAACCTCCACATTTTAAAGTTCCTTCTAGCTATTTTCACCCTATTTCAGAAGCAGCTTTTAGAGACTGGAAACAACTAATTCGATATATAGTGACAGACAAACCATAAAGTTTCTGTAATCCAATAGAGATGTAAACTTTTTAGGACAATTAGAGACTTTTATTTTCAAATAATTACAGTAGAAAATAAACAATAGTGTTGTTTTACAGGAACTTTACCCAGGCATAACCATGTGGTTGTGTATACTTTTAAAACTTTTTTGAGGGTTAATGGAAAACCCCTGTTCACCCCAATTTCTGTGTTTATTCTTTAGAGGTCACAGATGATGCTGAAGAGTGCAGACATCTCCTACAACGCTTGAAACAGCTTTTGTCTGACACGGACAACCCTTGGATACAGATATTCCTTTTACGCAACATCTGTGAGACGCATGGATTCAGCCTGGTCCATCAACTGGGACAGAGTGAGAGGTTTCAGTGGACTATACCGAGTCGGGTGTTAGAAGAACAGGTAAAAATCTGCACACTCTTCTCCAGAAATTCATCAGACGTGAAGTTGGGAATGAATTAACATGATGTTATGAAGGAACAAATGAACAGCATACACAACATACATTTTTGTCTCTCAGTCATGAATTCATTTAATTGAATGTAAGTTTATTTTGGAATTTTATATTTGCATTTTTTTTTACTGTAAAGCTGTAATTTTATTCTCAATGTAACAATTCAGCAGGACTCTACACGAGCAGTGGATCAGTTCCTGATGTATGGACAAATGTATGAGAAGATAGTCGTAGACTCGTTCAGAGCTTTAGAAGAGCCTTCACATGAGATTGCACAGGTTCTGTACATGGACTTAAATAATAATAGTAATTATAGTAATAATCAGAATTATTAGTTTTGTTTCTATTGTTTGTGTAGAAAATAATTAGTGATGGTTATCTTTTAGTGTATATGTGCTGATGTGCTGTTTGAAAATAACTGGACTATATACATCATGATGTATTTGATTTACCAGGAGTTTGAAGGCAGCACATGTTTCCGGGTGTGTATGGCGTTAGCTGCATTCAGGCAGCTCACACAGAACACAGCTTCGGCTGACAGTACAGGCTCTCTGGTGAGAATTTATCATACACTTAGAATTCTTTATTTTTTTTTACTTATATCAGCGCATGATGATTGACTACAGAGTCTTCTGCCATGACTCTGTCATGTAATACCCAGATGTTTAGCTTGTGATTAATCATTGTTAGTATTAACATGATAATTATATTTCTAAACTGGAGTTTCTTATGTTGTTGCATGTTTTTGCTGCATAGTTCAATCCATTTATAATGTGAATGAAGCACAACATATCATCTGAATTTTAGGGAACCTGACTAATGATCTTATTGACTCTACATCACACACACTCCTCTGTAACTCATTTTAGATGACGAAGATGAAGATGAAGTCAAACACAGACACCAGCTGGGGTCAGCTTGTTAAAATCTCTCAATCAGAGCTTGAGGATTGCAGTCTGTCACAGATTATCTTACACACTGCCCTAGTAGCACACGTTTCTACAGCGCCAGAGATGAAACTTCTAAACACTCTGTGCTTCAGTCCAGGAAACTGCAAGGTTGGTATTTTACAGAGTTAATTTCATCAGTGGTTTGCAGTTGTTTTAAAACATGAACATTTATGTGAGAAAGTGATGATCTTCATACAGAGAGTCCCATCAGTTACAGTTAGAGACACTGTATTTTTGTTAAAAAAAAAAAAAAAAAGCCACACTTTTTAGCCACAGTGCATCACTGTTTATTGTCTGGATTAACACCAACAAATCTCAAGATCAGAGTTTGTCATCTCTTACACTAGCTCTTATACCTGAGCACCTTGATCTTTTGATCACTAAAGATTCAACTGGGTTATTTAAATATAAGGGTTAAAATGCCTAGAAAATAAACATGTGACCAAAATCATCAAGGCTCAAGAGAATAATACATTAAGGCAAAAATACATTTAAAAATATTCAATATAAATTCAAATAAATTGATTAAAATAATCTGATTTAATGTATAAGTCTTCAAAAAATATCCTGTTAGCAGCAGCACAAATTACTTTGTAGTGAAAAACTGATGGATTTACGGAACTCAATATTTTCCCAAAAATGTCAGACAACAGGGGGGGCACGGTGGCTTAGTGGTTAGTATGTTCGCCTCACACCTCCAGGGTCGGGGTTCGATTCCCGCCTCCACCTTCTGTGTGTGGAGTTTGCATGTTCTCCCCGTGCCTCGGGGGTTTCCTCCGGGTACTTCGGTTTCCTCTCCCGGTCCAAAGACATGCATGGTAGGTTGATTGGCATCTCTGGAAAATTGTCCCTAGTGTGTGATTGCGTGAGTGAATGAGTGTGTGTGTGCCCTGCAATGGGTTGGTACTCCGTCCAGGGTGTATCCTGCCTTGATGCCCAATGATGCCTGAGATAGGCACAGGCTCCCCGTGACCCGAGGTAGTTCGGATAAGCAGTAGAAAATGAATGAATGTCAGACAGACAGAGAAACAGAAATACACATTCCTACAATATCCAGTCTAGCTAATATTGGGGTTTGAGGGTGTAAGCAGTGATTGCACAGTGTGGTTCTGGTGGAATGGAACAGCAGTGAGGAATACAGCTTGCTCGAAACACTTCTGTAAAGCCTACATTGATAATGTTTCCTTTTCTCTTCAAACATACACTTTTCTGTTGTACAGGATTCCTTCATCCCAACTATGCCTAACTCAATAAATGAAATAAAAGACTGGATTAAAAACTTTAAATCCGAAGCTCCATCAGAAAATCTGAAGATATGGGGTAAGATTTTTATCTGCTTTAATTGATGTATCTAAAACAATATTATTGACAAAAGCATTACTTTATAAAGTGCACACTACACTATGTTTATAATGTGTGTCTGATGCCCCTTTATGGAGCAGTAGCTGTGTAATGGGCAGTCAGAAGTGATTAGCATTTCAGTGTGAGGTGCTATGTGAGGTCCAATTTTTCCTAATTTTTCAGTCATTGAATTTTAAGTTTGTATTTTAATGGAATCAGTGCCCAACCAAGCCCCCTGGCTTCTCACTATTTAAGCTGATTTTGGACTTCAAGGGTGTTTATTGTCTCTATTTCCCGCATCAGAACTCAGTGCTCCTCATGTTCACAGTAAATTTTCTTTTTCCTTTTGTGAATGAATTTTCTTTATCTCCAGTGTGTGTTTGTGGAGAACCTGTTTTAATTGGCAATGTGAGTATTGACTTCATCTCTCAAATACTGCTTTTGAAATTTGCTCATATTTCATCTTGTACTGTAATAACACCATGAATTATTGCTTGCTTTTAACCTAGTGTGGGAGACCATATGTAACATCAGAGTGTGCAAACTGTGGCAGTAAAGTTGGTGGTGAGAGACACACACCAGTAGAAGGTTTCACAGAGTTCAGGTAAATGTTAAATGCATGAATATAAAGAGCTTTAGTTTGCAGTATTCAGCTTAATACCAGAATTGATCCAAAACACCCATGATGTTTACCTAATGCCATGTGCCAAATGCTTTTTAACAACAACTTTCTTTATGAAAACTAAGAATTAAAAAACATTTGCATTTTATGAGTGATTGCATCTGGTGATTTTAGTAATTTTATCATTTTTATTTGGTTTAATTACAAGGGCTTTTTTTGTTGAAATAAGTAATGTACAGGGCAGCGGAAAAGGTCACAACCTCGGTGATCCTAGCAGACGGAAGGAGCAGGTTGGAGAGAGGAGTCTTTATGGTGCTAACCTCCACTTGGTGCGAGCTTTAATACACTCCTCCATGATCTGGGGTACGACTGAACACACTGAGGTATGTTCCAAATTAAAATAAAAATAAGTATACCACTGTTCTAAAAAAAATGTTCTACAAAATAACCAAGGTGCCAGCAAATATTTAAGTTGTAATCAAATGATTATTAGAGGGTTAAGGATTAGCTGTTTTACCATTTAGCAAATGTGTAATGGTTAATTTAGTAGTGCTGGTGGTTTTAACAGATGTTGAACTGTGTGATGTTCCTGTGTTGGTGTTGTTCAGGATGTTCAGAATCTCACTGAGATGCCACAAGGAGCATTGGATATCAGGAAGCACCTCTTTGACCACCTTCAGAAGGACATTGAGCTGCTCGCCCAAGCTTTAGGAAAGAGTGAGCAAGATGCTGAGATGACCGTCCACTTGTTTCTGAGGTTCATCTTGGAGAGCTCCTCTGGTAATAATTCTCCTGTTTCTCTGCTCTCCATTCATTTTTAATGGTCATAACTGTTGCTTCAGTGCCCATTAGGAGAAGTCTCCATCTCTACACTGCAGGAGGACTATAGTAATTTATAATATTATTGGTAATGAGTTAGTAAATCAGAAGTATCAGTGTTGAGAAGAAACTTTGAGATGAACCAGACTTCATAGAAACTATACACTGGCAGACTGAAGCTCAGCTGTGACCTGGTTATTCATTAGAGAACAGACCACTGATTTTTGACAAATAAAAAGGTTTCTTCGTAACAAAATAAAGACTGAAGAAGGGTTTCTGGCTGTCCCAGGCTGTAATATCATAACATAACAAATTCCTGACATGGTGGATTTTTAGTAGTGCTTATGATATCCCACACAGACAGTGTATCTCCATATAAAGCTAATACAATCCAAATAGGGTGTTTCTAATCTCAGTATTGGAAAGGACATAAACTTGTAACTGTGTGCTGCTCTCATTCAGAGCCGAACCTTCAGATCCAAATAACAGACAGTGAGGAAAAACGGGAAGAATGGGAGAAAGTTATTCACCAAAGACTTCAGGCCTTCTTTCAGGTAAAATTTCACTTTCACTTCGAGTCCAAGACTGAACTTAGTTTTCTTTTTTACCAGATGGTTATCAGAGTGCTTTTTTATTTTTATTTATTTATTTTTCTTTATGATAAATAATATTATTGCAATTGAACAATCTTTTGATTTGAATCTTAATATAATTTGTGCTGTTTCTGAAGAATTTTGAGGCACAACTATTGGAGGTTCAGAGTAATATGCTGAAGTTAGCTGGTCTGGGTACTTTGGAAAAGATGATCTACAGTAAGGAGCCAGCACTGACGGACCTGCCTACCTCTGGAGTGTTCAACCTTCCGATCATGTGGAGCTTCACACAGAGGATGACCATCCAGCGCTTCAGTCACTTAATTGAGCAGGAAGATGAAAGGAAAAATGTTCCTCTTCTCTCAGAACTCCTAAAAAGTGTACGAGTTTTATGATTATAGTGATTATAAAATGTTCACACATCTTTCATACAACTCTGTATATGTAGAGAAAGTAGCTGATCATTACTCTAATTCAGCTGTGGCTCAAATAATAAAGGAACACACCCTGCAGTCTATTGCAGAGAAGATTGAACACAACATGAGTCATTTATATTTATTTTTGTATTTACAGCATGTTCACATTGGACACATCAGATATCTCCCTCAGGTTTTGAGCCTTCAGCAGAAACTGATGTGCTATTTTGTGAATCTGGATCTGCAGTGTTACAATAATGTGCCTATTAACACCTTCAGGAAGGAGAATGTGGCAGGTGAGATGGATGTAAACTGATGTGGATTGTTGTCTTTGATATATACACACACACAATGGGTCAAGAATCTGCTGTTAACATACTTTTATAAAACATTTTACATGTAATGAAGAGAATTGTAGAGCGTGATTTATTTAGGTTTGTTATTAGTAATTACAGTTGTACTATGTTGTTAATGATCTTGTTTTTGTCTTTTTTTTTCTTCTTTAGATCATGAACAACAGGACTTCAGCGAAAGTGCTGAAATTATGAAGCTGTTATGGAAACATTTAAAGTCAATTAATTGTAAGATTTTTTTTTTTTTATCTTTGCACCACTGTAAGAGTAAATCTATGAAATAGGTCCAGTTGTATACGTGTATACACCGGCTAGAAAATGACCTGAGAATGTGTTAAATCTTCATGACAAATTGTTTTTTTAGACCCACAGGTAACAGCCGAGCTGAAGGAAAAAGATGACTTAACGATCCTGGACTTCCTACCAACGGAAGACTCCGTGGCACAGATTATAACAAAGTACCTCGTACAGATGCAGAACAAGTTCATAGAAAAGACCAACCCGACAGCAGACAGGTACACTGTTACATCTGCACTGGAACTCAGACACTTTGTGTGTAACAGAAAAGGAGTACGTTCTAAAAGATAACATTTTTGTGCTGTGATGCATTTCACCACTAGGGGTAAATTAAACACCTTATTATAGACCAGTTTAATTAGAATTGTACTGTGATCCAAATCACCCTGCATCTACACAATTAATTTAATTCAAAAGCTCTTTTCTGTTTGTTTGAAACAACATTCTAGCCGATTCTTTGTTGTTCTTTCTTTTTTTAAATAAGATTTTAGGTAGTTTGATATTATATTAGTAGTTTGGTATTATAATAGTCATTATTCATCGTCATATTTCATTTCTGTTCAATAATTAAAATTCACTGCTGTCATTATAATTATGAACATGGCCCATTATAATAAATCATGATAATATTTTCCTATTATTATTATTATTATTATAATTATTATTATTATTATTGTTTCTTTGTTTAAGGGTGATCACTGCTCAGGAGCTCAAGCCTTCCCATGTCATCACTTGTGTTCCTGAGCAAGACTTCCTCACTATTGCCATTTCAAACATCGACCACATGGTGTACGAGGACGGGAAACAGAGCACCAACTATAACTTTCAAACTGTGGAGCGGCAGATAATAGATCGATTCTTCAAAGAGAAACCCATGATCAAAGTCACTGTAAGCTATTTTTTAAGCTCCTTTCAGGCTTCAGAAAATAAGATACAGTGCTGTGTAAAGTTTGATTACCCCACCATAAAGTTACTCAGTTTGCGTCAACAGGGATCATTATCATTATCCAGTGTCACCTCCAGCACATGCTGAACAAACCTAGCACAGGAACACATGACTGTTTTCTGCACCTACACTGAGACAGGTCATCAGGTGTGAATTCATTCTCTAGAACAGCAGCTCTGACAGCTTGGGATTCTCTAGCAAGAACTCATTCACAGGGACGTGGAAGCTACACATAAACAGATTAAAACACATGTTTATTGTAGATATGGCGATGTTTTCTGTGAGGAGATGTTTGTGTATCATGAGTGGTAGGAGTCTCCAGTGTCAACGGAGTGTAAACAGATGTGTTGTTCTTTGATATTGATGTGGAATAATCAGAATAAAGGTTTGGCATATTGTTGAGGTTTAGTTAAAAAGCTGTTTCAATTATTCAGACTGTAACTGTTTACATTAGACTGTTTTAATAATGTTTTTTTTATTTCATCCCATCTCATTTTTCTCCTTCAGACGCTTCCATTATTTAAACACGACACTGGAACAACGCTGCGTGCCTTTTTCAGAACAGTGCAGGACAAGCTGGTATGAACCTGGCATCCTAAACTAAATACACTGAAAATAAGATTAAGTAACAAAGGATATTTCACAGTAGAAGTGTTTATCTGGCATTTTATTAAAAAAAGTTGATGATAAAAATCGTTATGCTCAAAAACTTTATTTATTTGTTGCCTCTAATAGAAAATGATCATGCTTTTATGATAATTTACGGGGTTTTCTCCAACAGGAACCCTTGAAAACCAACGAAAGGAACTGCATCATGAATGATTTCCGGTTTTTGAATGAGATTTCTGCAGCTCTCTCCACCCTGCGGATTGTTATTGGATTCCTGAAGCTGTCATTTCCTGCACCAGAGCAGAAGCTCATGGCGTACGTAAAGAAAGACCTGAAGCTGGACGACAGAGCACAGTCACTGAACTTGCAGGTGCAGCCCTTTTTTCTACACTTTTTCTACAGTGCTATGTTAGAAACTTTTTGATAACTTGAATTCTTGTATTGAATGACATAAGTATTACAGTTTCTCTAGGTTTTTATTTATATAGTGCCCTAAACCATATACAATGTCACAAACCATCGTTAGCTAGCAGACAGTCGAGATGTTGAGCCAGTTGATCTGCTGCCTGGCCTGGCTCTGGATTATATCAGCTCTACTATATGACTAAGTCTGTGTGCTATATTTCAGGTTTTCCTCATAATACAAGAGTAGCAGATATAAATGACAGTACTATAGATTTACACCGATCAGCTATAACATTAAAACCACCTGCCTGGCATGGACTCCGCAAGAGCTCTGAAGGTGTGCTGTGGTATCTGACACCAAGACATTATCAGCAAATCCCTTAAATCCTGTACATTGTAAGGTGGAGCCTCCGTGGATCAGACTTGTTTGTCCACTACATCCCATAAATCCTTGATTGGATTGAGATCTGGGGAATTTGGAAGTCAACATCTTGGACTCTTTCTCATGTTCCTCAAACCATTCCTGAACCATGTTTCCTAAAACCATTCCTGAACCATGAGGACAGTGTCATTAGGGTACACTGTTACCATGAAGGGTATGTGCTGCACAATGTGCTGCAACAATGTTTATTTAGGGGGTTTTCAGCAAAACCTAACTGCTGTTCATCCCAGGTGATTCATCCCCGTGTCACGTTTTTGTGGTCTCCCTGTACAACTCACTGATCTCCTCTTCAGACAGTCTGCTGTCTGCAATCTGCTGTCCTTTTCCTCACACTGCTAATCTGAGGCTCATTTTGATGTGTCCTTTATCAAATCAGAAGAATTCATCCATTTTAATCCACACAGGCCCCTCAGGTACTTGTTCGGTCTCCTGTCATACTGGCAGGTCTACGTCTGAGTGCAGTTTAACCCCTAATGCAGCTGTGTGACTAGTTTTCAACCTTCTGAAGTTCTCCCACAACACCCCATTGCTGCACTTCACTGGCTCCTCCCACATGTAAGCGATGCGCACACACACACGCCATCCACGTGATGTAAAGAAAATGTGATTCATCAGTCCAGGCCACCTTCTTCTACTTGCACCATGGTCCAGTTCTGATGCTCACATGTCCAGTGGTGTACAGAAGACAGCATGGTCACTCTGACGCTCTGAAGCTACGCAGCTCCATACACAGCGAGCTGTGATACTGTGATCTAACTCCTGTTTATCAGCGATTTTGAAGAATTTGTGCTCCAGTTGGTCCTATATGGGATCAGAGCAGATGAGCTAGCCTTGACTCCACACACATCAATAAGCATTGGGTGTCCATGACCCTGTCTCTGGTTCATTGACTGTCCTTCCATGGAGACTTTTGGTAGTTTCTCTTCACTGAGTAGCAGAAACACCCTTAAAAATCTGCTGCTTAGGAGAAGCTTTGACCCAGACGTCTAGACATAACAATGTGACCCTTGCAAATGTAAAAGATTCCTACACTTGCTGTAACAACAGTGACAGTGTTACTTACTTCACCTATCACTGGTTTTAATCTTATGGCTGGTCAATGTTTTATTCTGAATTTTATTTAAGAGTTTCAATTTTGTTTCAGGTGCTGAGATCCAGCCAGGTGAAGCACATCCAGGATCTGTGGGAAGCATTATCACTTAGACAGTCATCACTGCTCATCGAGATGAATCAGGTAGAATTAACCATTCACTTTTCTATCATTGTACTGTAGGTGTCTTTTTCTGTGAAGGCTGCATTTCTAAATTATTTTTAGTGTCTGTCATCATTATGTAGCACTGAATTGTTAACTCAAGTAATGTTCAATATTTTTATACTTTAAAGTCATTAGCAGTCAGAACAGCAGTTCTGTAGAATACTAACAGAATACTGTGTATCTATTAGGTATTACCTGAATGTATAAGATTATTTATAAATCTTTATTACTCAATAATAAAACATTATAATCTGAGTTTTCTGAACTTTGCAGAAGATTGTAACTGCTTAATTTGTTTTTAACTTTAGAATCCCTTTATCATGATTGAGGATCGCAGTTTTCATGAGATGTTCACAGACAACCAGAATAATAAAAATAAGACAATTCTGGCAAACATCACTAACTTGGACGTCCTCATCACCGAGCTTCACTACGTGATCCTGAACATCAAGCTGAATGATGTCCGTCCAAACTGGACGTGGGTGTTTTAAATTATTAACACAAGTAGCTGAGCAGAAAGTGCTGAATGTGCAGAACATATTGAACACTAAAGCACCAACATAAAACACACACTGTCCATAAATGAATTAGTGAATATTTATCTGTCACATAACACGCAGGTCACTGAATCAGCCCCAGCCTCACTTCTCCTGTCCTACTTTATTTTACACTAGTCAGTGATGCTGTTGTACTTTGTTTCAAAAAAACTCCACAATAAAACATCTGCTTTAAGGCTTAAGATTGTTAGCACAAATATTCTCATGTAGACACCAAAAATTAAACCTCATACATGCTCCAGGAAAAACACTTGGACACTGACTTTATGAGACATGTGAACATAGCTTTTTAATGATTAAGAAATGCAGATTTGGAGGTTTTGATGTATTTGATGGGTGTAGTCTGTTTCAGGAAGCCCTCATAAATCACAAATGTTAGCTGAGGTACTGAGTCAGTGCTCTAGGATTAGGATTAGCCGTGTGAGATTTGAGTCAGCAGGCTGGATTTTATTGATCATTTTACTGTGTGATGTTTCTGTCCCCTGCACAGAGTTCTGGAAACATTTGAAGCCTTCCTGGAATACAGAGAGATCAACGAGAAGGCCGTCGACTGTCTGAGGGATCTTAAAGAAATAGAGATGAGACACAGCATCGCTCTGTGGAAACTAGCAGTGCAGATCAAGAAAGGAATAAAACATAGTGAATCTGTGTGAAGTGAAGCTGCAGCACACAGGCATCCACATAGTTAATCCACATAAATACTATAAAGCTTCATTTACTTTCTTCAACCTTAACTGTAATCAGAATTTCTTCTCTTTTCTTGCATGTGAATTAGAACACAAACGAATAAGCATTCTAAATGAACTTCAATATAATATTAATGCTGTCACGGGGGAGCCTGTGCCTATCTCAGGCGTCATCGGGCATCAAGGCAGGATACACCCTGGACGGAGTGCCAACCCATCGCAAGGCACACACACACTCTCATTCACTCACGGACAATTTTCCAGAGATATATTAATGCTGTTTGTTATTAAAATAGAGTCATGTCTTGAAATGCCACATTTAAAAAAAAATGTTTCTTTTTAGCTCCTAAGGGGATTTCATTAGGGTTTATTTGTTGAGGATTATCATGAAGGCTTCTAAAAGTTTTAAAAATGTGTGATGGGTACAGTCACTTTAAACTGGATCCCTGTGTTCTTTTTCTAATACAGTTATTATTAATTGGATTATTTCTGTTCTGAAGATCTATGATCTATGTTCTATGATTTCTGGGCAATTAAAACATATAAAGTTCCACTGAGTAATTCAGTTATTTAACTGTTTAGATGTTTAACTGCTATTTAATCTAAACATTCTGAAGCAATGACTTTTACTGGTGTGTGTGTGTGTGTCTGTGTGTGTGTCTGTGTGTGTTTAATTTTGAGTTAACACACAGAGAGAGAGAGAGGAAGACAGGAGATTGAGACAGACAGGGAGGAGGAGTTTCTGAAAGAGAGCTAACTTATACTCAGAGTCAGTTACCATAGCTTACTCTGTGAACCTAACCTGGTTGGGAGCAGGTTTTCTTTTGTAAACCCAGAGTTTCTTTCAGTCTCCTCCCCATTTTAAAGTGGAAGCAAGGTTTAAACACCTCATTCATTGCACACATTTCAGTTACACAGAGAGAATCAAAGGGAATGAAATGCTCTCTGTTGATGAAGAGGCTGTATTAACTTGTAGGGAGTTACATTTACATCGGGAGAGGATTTTGAGGCCCAAAGCGGATTTTGGTCACATCCCTATGCATTTTTACAGGGAGTGCAGAATTATTAGGCAAATGAGTATTTTGACCACATCATCCTCTTTATGCATGTTGTCTTACTCCAAGCTGTATAGGCTCGAAAGCCTACAACCAATTAAGCATATTAGGTGATGTGCATCTCTGTAATGAGAAGGGGTGTGGTCTAATGACATCTACACCCTATATCAGGTGTGCATAATTATTAGGCAACTTCCTTTCCTTTGGCAAAATGGGTCAAAAGAAGGACTTGACAGGCTCCGAAAAGTCAAAAATAGTGAGATATCTTGCAGAGGGATGCAGCACTCTTAAAATTGCCAAGCTTCTGAAGCGTGATCATCGAACAATCAAGCGTTTCATTCAAAATAGTCAACAGGGTCGCAAGAAGCGTGTGGAAAAACCAAGGCGCAAAATAACTGCCCATGAACTGAGAAAAGTCAAGCGTGCAGCTGCCAAGATGCCACTTGCCACCAGTTTTGCCATATTTCAGAGCTGCAACATCACTGGAGTGCCCAAAAGCACAAGGTGTGCAATACTCAGAGACATGGCCAAGGTAAGAAAGGCTGAAAAACGACCACCACTGAACAAGACACACAAGCTGAAACGTCAAGACTGGGCCAAGAAATATCTGAAGACTGATTTTTCTAAGGTTTTATGGACTGATGAAATGAGAGTGAGTCTTGATGGGCCAGATGGATGGGCTCGTGGCTGGATCGGTAAAGGGCAGAGAGCTCCAGTCCGACTGAGACGCCAGCAAGGTGGAGGTGGAGTACTGGTTTGGGCTGGTATCATCAAAGATGAGCTTGTGGGGCCTTTTCAGGTTGAGGATGGGGTCAAGCTCAACTCCCAGTCCTACTGCCAGTTTCTGGAAGACACCTTCTTCAGGCAGTGGTACAGGAAGAAGTCTGCATCCTTCAAGAAAAACATGATTTTCATGCAGGACAATGCTCCATCACACGCGTCCAAGTACTCCACAGCGTGGCTGGCAAGAAAGGGTCTAAAAGAAGAAAAACTAATGACATGGCCTCCTTGTTCACCTGATCTGAACCCCATAGAGAACCTGTGGTCCATCATCAAATGTGAGATTTACAAGGAGGGAAAACAGTACACCTCTCTGAAGAGTGTCTGGGAGGCTGTGGTTGCTGCTGCACGCAATGTTGACGGTGAACAGATCAAAACACTGACAGAATCCATGGATGGCAGGCTTTTGAGTGTCCTTGCAAAGAAAGGTGGCTATATTGGTCACTGATTTGTTTTTGTTTTGTTTTTGAATGTCAGAAATGTATATTTGTGAATGTTGAGATGTAATATTGGTTTCACTGGTGAAAATAAATAATTGAAATGGGTATATATTTGTTTTTTGTTAAGTTGCCTAATTATGCACAGTAATAGTCACCTGCACACACAGATATCCTCCTAAAATAGCTAAAACTACAAACAAACTGAAAACTACTTCCAAAAATATTCAGCTTTGCTATTAATGAGTTTTTTGGGTTCATTGAGAACATGGTTGTTGTTCAATAATAAAATTAATCCTCAAAAATACAACTTCCCTAATAATTCTGCACTCCCTGTATTTGAGCGGTACCGTTTTTCTTTACAGTCAATAAGATACATCCATAATGTCATCCATCCTTACATCAGAACCATCAGCCATCTGTGCTCTTACATCCCAGCTGATGCTTTGTGTTGCCTTACGTTTCTGTGCAAATGGTAGTTTTGTGTAGAACATATTAGTAAGGCTAATTAATCATGATATCCACCACCACTAAACACAAAATCACAGCAATTTATATGGTGTTCTTCATTTCCAAAAAAAATAAAAATTAGATTTTAATGTAGTTTCAGTACTTCAATACTAGAATTCACCTGTGACCATACACTCACCTTTAGCTTTTGTTTCAGAATCTCGATTGTCTATATAACTCCTTAACTGGCAACTGAAAATACATTAAATTAGAGTTACATAATGTAGTTCTAAAATTAAAGTAGCTCTACAGAATTAAACTGTGGCATTTACTGTAAATCACTGAACTGTGTTCATCTGTGCACCAGAAGCTGATGGACCTTCCTCTGGCAGTAGAAACGGTTTCTTCATCCCAATCATCCTGTGAAGATGAGCATTTCATAAAGTACACTTTATAATATTATTTGTAATAATTTATGGTGTATTGAGTAGGCTACTTAAAACTGCTTGGAGTTCTGTTGGGACAGGAGGCTCCAAGAGACAGATATTAAAATGTGAATCTGTTGGGACCAAAAAAAAAACCCCAACCGAAAGAAATATAAATGGAAAAATCACAAAAAGTCTATATAAAAATAACACATACTGTAGGTAGACCGCTTACATTTTATGAAGGCACTTAAATCTGGAGTGACTGGCTCTGATGAAATCCCTCAGCCATTGGCCTTCCAGAATTCAGGCTCAGGGACATCTCCTCTGCATTTGTCAGAGGTGGTGGTGCAGGTCCTCCCCATGTTTTGCAAGCCTCTGCCTTCTTTCTTTTGGCTGAGTAGTCAAATGAGGATGCACATTTAGACCTATGTAATTAATGCTGCTGCACTGCTAGACACTGAATGCTATTTAGTTATTTAATATGACAAATGTTTGTAAAGCCTTGTACCCTACACCTATGATATGCTCAAGGCTTACCTGATTGACCTGATTACCTGATATTTCATTTTAAGCTGCTGCCACGTTCTTTTAATGCCTGCAGGATTGCACCTATACATGAAAATTAAATTAATAGGTAAAATACTCTTCTTCCAGTTTCACCTCTGATATTATAACAGTTGGTAATTTACTCTAAAATAGTTCTTAATTACTAACTACAAATTACATCTTCAACAAGTATAATTAGAGTAATGTAATAATTACTAACTCTAGAAAAGTATTTTCTACTTACTAATTTGGTCTATTTACTTATTAATAACTTTCTAAATCCCCAATCAACCTCAACCACTTGAACAATAATAAAGAGAGACAAGAAACTGCACTTCTAATGCTTTTAAATAAACAATATACAATTGCATGAATTATCCTTGAATTGACCAAAGTGGTCAATTCTGCTACCGCTCTGGTCTTGATGAACTCCTGGCGGTCATCAGCTATATATGCATCTTTAAACCGTGGGTCGACCAAGGAGGCCATATCCAGCAGGTCAACCGTTTTTGGGTCCGAGTACTTCTCGTTTAAGTACTCTAGGATGACTCTTTTCATGTCCTTGGTCAGCTCGGTGTCATCATCAGCTGCAGCAAGAACAGTGTTGTTGAAAAGATGGAGAACAGGTTTGATGTACGACACACTGACAATCTTCATAAGACAGCGCGTCTGCGAATTCCAGCAGTGGGCCGAGGGTCCGGCTTATAGATTCCAAGACATCTGTATCTTGCCAAGTGGGTACCAGGTGTTTGGGTTTCTTGTCTGCTTTCAGTACCTGTGATTGTGCCTTCTCTTGTTCAAGCACCCTCTGGATCATCATCTGGCATGACCCCCACCTTGTTGGTGTTTCTGTGATGAGCCGATGAAAGGGAAGATGGTGCTCTGCCTGGGCTTTCTTCAACTCTTTTTTCCTTTTCCAAGAGTATGAAAAGGCACTCACAATCTTCTTGCATACGCCAACAGCACGGTCAGTTCGGGGGTCTTTCATACTTTTTTCTGTTGACAAATTTGTAAGATATTATTAGTTAATTTCATCTATAATCTCTCTCTCTCCCCACACACACTGAACAACTATCATTACAACTATTGAAATGCTTGATAAGGATTGAATGAACATCACTTAACACAAATGCAACAGTAAAATAACAGAGGCTGAACAGAGGCAAATTCTACATCTCTAAACGCAAATGCAACATTAATGTGCAGTAATATAGGCAACTATTACAGTATAATGTTAAAATATTATAATTATGCACTATTACATGAATATTATATTTATATATAAACAAAAATAATTAATATAATATTAATATAATACCAAGTGGGTTTATTTATATATTATATATTACAATATTAATATTATGCATATGCACAAATTTTTAACCTACCGATGGCGAGGTGCAGCCTGTGTCCAAAGCATTGCAGACTGGTCTAATCATTCAGAGACGCTGCCTTGACCACGTTCGTTCCGTTATCAGTAGTAATGCAAACTTGGCTTTCTTCTTTAAAACCCCAAGCGCTTCCTTGAGTCCTTGTGCTATCTCCTCGGCCGTATGTTCAGCGGGGAAGTACAATGTCTGCAAACACCGGCTGCCAAGATTCCAATCATCCGTTATATAGTGAATGGTCAGACTGAGGAAAGGCTCCATGGTACGGCTCGACCACAGGTCCGTTGTAGTAGCAAAGTATTTCAAGTCACACAGCTCTTTTTCAACATTTTCGCGGAGCTCGGCATACAATTTTGGCATCTCGGTTTCTGTGATGTATTTGCGGCTTGGCACCTCATATCGTGGATCAATAGCTCTGATCATGGCTTTAAAGCCGCGTCTCTCTACCGTTTGAAAAGGGACCATGTCCTTACACAAGTAAACAGTTATGGCCCTGGTAATTTCCATCCATCGCGGGCTCTTCCTAATATAAGGAGTACCTTTTGAAAATGATGTTGGATTGAGGTTTGGATCAGTTCCTGTTTTTTCTGTCCTGCGTTCTTCGTACTGGATCTTGCGGTTGGCTGCATTGCCTGGCAATGCTGGTGGTATTCAACGACATGTTTAGTTTTGAGGTGGTAGAACAGATTAGTCGTGTTACCGCTCTTAGCTGGAACTTTTGCCCCACACACACTACAGAGTATATTTTTCTGCTGCTCGTCGGACGGCTTAAATCCAAACCAAGTCCAAATAATAGATGTTGCACCGGTCTTTTTCATGAGCTCCTCTGTTTCACTGACGCTTTCAGCCATGTTTATTCAAGGTGACGAATATGATGATTCGTTGCAGCCGGCTGCAGCTCGTGGCTCTAAATTTCGCGGGTAGATTGCATCATCAACATGCATTATCGCGATAGTGCAATAGAATTAAAATCTCTATCGTTTATATCGCATATCGTTTATATCACCCATTACTATAATGAGGTGTAAAAAATATAGCTTAGAAAGGGAAATATTTAAAGGAAAGATATATGAGTTGGGAAAAGAATGACGTTTGAAAGGGATATTAAGGTTGGTTGAAAAAATATGGGAATGTAATGAAGAATTATTTATTTTTCTAAAAGAATCAGGAATATACCATAGAATATAGAATTTTGTTTGTTTAGTAGGTACTTGAAGCCCTGAGGTTGCATATCCTGGTACAGTAGGTGGCGGTATGCACCTAAATAAGTTGGTTGCGACCCGCCATATAAACCGAGAAAGAAGAAGAAGATGCGTTTTAATAAGTGTAACGCATCTAATTAGGTGTTCAACCCAAACACTTCAATGTAGCGTTAGTTTCTGTTCGTAGTGAAAGGAAACATCGGAAAGACGCTGACGTTGCCTCTGGCGAACAGAGACTTAAGTTGCGGTTTACTGCGCCATGTGCATGGACTTTGCTGATGGACTGGCGGATAGCTAGCTCAACTAGCAGGGACTAAGTTTGGCGACTGTTAGACTGAGTACCTCTAATTTAAGGCAGGGTCTCCGATCTTTGAGAAATGCTTCAGAAAACTGAGTCGGGCCGAATAATAAACAAAAATCAAAACAAACTTGTAGCCAATGAGCAGAAAGGGGAGGGGCGGAAAGAGTGTTCAATATGCGGCGGAAAGAGTGTTCAGTGCGCATGTGTGACATTAGCAGAAAGCGGTTTTAACATTGACATAGAGGATAAAAACAAAGAAAGAAAGCTAAGAAAGGCTTACGATCAGGCAAGAAGTAGGACCCGTGTTAATATAGGATCAGCTTTCCAGCGCTGGAGAGAACTGAAGGAGCGGGAAGTTGGCCACATTTTCACAGATTGGAGTTTCCAGAGTCAATAACTCCTGAGCTAAACGCTGTTACTACACAAATAACACCTCTTTTCTGTCGTAGTAATGTAGAGAGGCAGCTACAACCGTGTTTTGTGTAGTAACAGTGTTTAGCTCAGGAGTTATTGACTTGGGAAATTCAACTTTACTTAAGACGCCGAGGCACTTTTTTCTTTCTCGATAGGTGAGTAACGTTGGTTGTGCTTTGTTTCACATAACTAATATATGCCGTCCTTTGCATGATTATGCTTGCGTGTCATTTTTGCTTGTTTGTTTATCTGCAATCGTGTTGTTCTTCCCTTCAGCTATGATAAAGACAAGGGATGAGCGAGTACAGCATTATCTGTATCTGTATCTGTTAACCATATGAATTATCCGTATCTGTATCTGTACTCGGAGTGGGTGGGGCCTTACCCGGAGGTAGCTTGTCTTGAAATGGGTGGGGCTTTAACCGGTAATAATTAATTTGTAATATTTATAACACTAGCTTACTACCTTTATGTTTTTATGAAATACAGCAAAAACGTGTCAGTGTCTGGTTACTAGTTAGAGACAGCTGAAGGTTTAAAAACGAAAAAAAATCTCCGACAGGCAGAGACGCAACGCGAGTCGCATTCTACCAAGCAAGCACCACGTCTGAACGAACCCACGTTTACCAGAACTCTACTGGTTAGTAAGTACGTATTATTAACGTTACAACCCGAAGTAAAAAGCTGAAGAAACCCTAAACGTTAACGGAAAAGACCCGCGAACCCGAGTGACTGAGGGAGAGACAGAGAGCTGTTCTGTGTGTGACTGTGAGTGAGCAGAGCGAGACACAGCAACACAATACATCTGTATGTGTGTAGGGGAGGGGCGCTGTGACTAGCCTATCACTGTAGGGGAGGGGCGCTGTGACTAGCCTATCACTGTAGGGGAGGGGCGCTGTGACTAGCCTATCACTGTAGGGGAGGGGCGCTGTGACTAGCCTATCACTGTAGGGGAGGGGTGCTGTGACTAGCCTATCACAGAACGCTGACACAATCAGCTACCCAATGATGATTTTCATTCATCCGAGCACAGATATTGACTCGTATTACTCGTATAATACTCGTACTCGGCAGAAGTGCTTTATCCGTACCGGATACTCGGCTCATCTCTAATAAAGACACATTTCTTTCCATTAGTTGCCTGGGTTACGTATGTATGTGTGGGCGGAGCTATCAATACAGGGGTGGGACCCATTTGGGTTAGGGGTGTGTTTGTTTTGGTGATTTCAAATGTCAACATTGGCTTTCAAAAATCGGAAACCATGCCTTTAAGTTTTCATTTAATTTTGCCAGATTTTATTATTTATTTTATGGCCATTTATTGATTAAGAAGTGGCATATGTTATTGATACTTTTTTTTAAAACTGAACTTGAGTTTGAAAGTAATCTGGACAATATTTTGCTTGACATCACATAGTAAACTGTTCATGTTGTTTATGTTGTGGTGTGTGTGTTTGTGTGTTTGTGTGTGTTTACAATATTGAATTCCATTTCACACTTTTTGGTACCTGTCAGTTATAAATAGAACCCATACTCAAAGTATATGTAGAGAAAAGACAAATAGATTAAGTTTGACAAGTGTATTTGATTTGAGTTTTTATGATGTGTCTATTACCAATTTTGTGTGTATATATATATATACATATATATATATATATATATATATATATATATATATATATATATATATATGTGTGGGGGGGGGGGTATATACATATATGTGTATATTTTGTTTTGGTTTGTTTGTTGTTTCATTCAGCAAAAAAAAAAACTATTGTATTCTGTGATTAAGGCCATGTCCACACTAATACGTTTTCGTCTGAAAACGTATATTTTCTCTCTCCGTTTTGGCCTTTCGTCTACACTGAGACGGCGTTTTAAGTCAACGAAAACTTAGCTGTTGGAAGACACTCTCCAAAGCGGATAAATTTGAAAACGCCGTCTTCGCGTCTTAGTGTGGACCGTAAAGACGGAGGCTTTTAAATACTATGACGCATTTAGTCATGTGATGCAGTCATGTGGCCAATTCAGCCAAGATGGTGAACGACATTGTGCAGCAGTTGTTTTGGATGCTCTTGTTAAAAATTAATGTCAGTTTCTACATACTGCAGATTGCGTTTCTTCAAAGAAGGCGGAATGTTTACTCGCAGTTGCTGTTTAGTGGCGGAACTCGAGGACAGTTGTGTTTCAGACCGTACATGAAGCGGAGATTTTGGGTGAGACCTGGACACTGCCGTGCTTGGTGGGATAACTTTGTGCGTGGAATTGTCGTGCCTGAGGAGTGGCGTGAAAACTTCAGAATGTCTAGGGATTCTCTGTACCATCTGAGTGAACTATTACGACCTCACATTGAAGGCCAGACAACACGAGTGAGATCACCGGCGGACGTTGTTACAAAGGTTGCATGTACTCTATACTATTTAAGTGACGAAGGTCGACTGCGGAAAACAGCGAATGCGTTTGGATTAGCCCGACAAACTGTGTCTAAAATAATCAGAGAAGTGTGCAGAGCTATCACATTTCACCTTGGTCCCGAGTATGTTTCACTTCCATTCACAGAACCAGAGGTACAGACACTTGTCACAAACTTTTACAAAACACACGGTGTCTAGGGGCTATTGATGGCACGCATATCGAAATTAAGCAGCCTTCATCGAACTCCACTGATTACATCAACAGGAAAGGCAAATTCTCCTTGAATGTACAGGCTACCTGTGATTACAAGTACACATTCATGGACGTTGTTATTAAATGGCCTGGCAGCGTTCACGATGCTCGAATATTTGCCAATTCACAAATCAATGCTTACTTGAGACATGGAAAGATTCATTCTTGTCCAAAAGTAATCGTGGAGGGAGAAGATCCTGTTCCTGTATTTCTTCTCGGAGACCCAGCATACCCCCTGCTGCCCTATATTATGAAAGAGTATGCGAGTGGAGGTTCTACTCCTCAGGAACAATACTTTGGGTTTTCACTGTGCAAGTGCAGAATGGTGATTGAATGCTCATTTGGACATTTAAAAGCACGATTTGGAACATTACGAAGGGCAATGGACATAAATCTGGATGATCTTCCATTCGTCATCAATGCCTGTTTTGTTTTGCATAACTTTTGTGAAGCTAACAGAGAAATCATTCCAGACCAAAATGTTGCTGCAGCTGTCCAGTATGACAGAGACTTCCAGCCACCAACACGGCACAATAATACCAGTACAGAATGCAATGAAACTGAGGGGAGGCGAGTAAGAAATGTGCTCGCCAGGTTTCTTGACCCTTGAACGATGCTCATTTCAGATTATTGCATATAAATTTTGCCACTTACTGTTATTTCTCTGAATTAAAACGTTAAGAAAAATTCAGTTTGGTAAACATTATGCTTGTCTGATTAAGTTATACTTTCAGATTGTGAACGTCATATAATGTCTATTGAAGTGCTTAGGCTCCTGTGATTCAATAAATGAATAAAATGTATTTTGTTTATGAACAATCATTTATTGTGTAATTGCTTCAAGATATTCAGCAGGGGAAAAAGTTAGCCTACTTGTTGTTACTGCATAAAAAAAACTCCACTCTTTCAAACTGTACATTAACTGTACATTCAAACTGAAAATTAACTCATGCCCTTGTAGGCATTGTAAACTTTAATTGTTGAAACTGAAAATGTCCACAAAATACATTTTACTTTAATGTAAACATTACATGCCATGGCTACAGGAAACTTAGAATTAAACAAATAATAACAAAAAGTGCTTCTTTTTTCAACATGCACGTATATCATGTGTATTAAAGACATGACTACTCTGTGTCATTAGAGTAAAGATATTCAGTGTACGAAAATGGAGCAGAATCTTCATGGTGCTGTGGTGCTGTTTGTCTGGTTGGTGCTGAAGAGGGAGCAGAGGCAACAGCTGAACCATAGAGGTAACCAGGTTGCCGCTGGTGTGAGCTGTATCGTTGTGGCAGCGGGGGTGGTGCTACAAATGGAGTCTGGGCCATTGATTGTCTCATAAGTAAAAATACGTCTGTAACTGAATTTGTAAGTTTTTCAATGTTTGATGTCAGTCTGCCAATGTTCTCTGAAAACTGTCTGTTTGCAGCCTCCATCCTCTCAAATGTCTGCCTTTTTAGCTTAAGATCTTCCTGTGCAAGTGTAATGAGCTGTCCTTCATTTGACAATTTTCGTTTAAGCCGCTCTTGTCTGTATGATGACAGCGTTGCGTTCAGCCTGTCACATCTGAGTCTCTGTAGAAATCCCATCTGAGTCCTCACTTGCTGTAACAGGAGAAGGGCTATCGCGACTGACTGATGGTGGATAACTTTCATCGCTGGTGGTGCTGCTTCTGATGTTTATGTCGCTTGTTTCAATGCCACAATTAATGGTGGTGACGGCTGGAGAACCACCCCGGATCTGCTCGCAGAGTTCAAAGTACAGTAGTACAACCCTTCTATGCCCACTTCTCTTTCCAGAGTCTACTGCATGCCTGTACTTAAGCCTGATAGCCTTTAATTTTGTGGTTAGTGTGAGTTTTGTGACCTCGTCCTTACTGTGGGGGTAATCGACGTTATCCGCGGGATATTGCTCTTTGAAGTGGTCCAGTATTTCGCCATATTTGTTTTGGCACGTCTCCCAGTCTACATTCTCGCTTGCTTTGGCCACTTTATATTCTTGTGTTACTCGCAGCAACAACTCTACCTCACTGTCGGTCCATTTAAAAAAATCAGTGCCTTTCCTCGACATTGCCACTATGTTTTTGAGAGCCGAAAAGTAAATAAACGCCTAGCGGAAATGAGGCAGGTTGAAGCTTTACTCATGCGCAGTAGGGAGATGTAAGCGTTTTCATACATTTCAGTGTGGATGAGCAACTTTTGGAAAACGTTTGAAAATGATAATGTGGACGCGGAGCGTTTTTAGATGTAAACTCGTTTTCAAATATATCCGGATTAGTGTGGACATGGCCATAATGTGTTATTTTCTTTCTACTGGAGCAGATCTGGAGGAAATCTGCTGTTTCAGTTTTTTTACATGCCCTGCCCAAATTTTTACTGTCATCCAAAAAGCATAAAAAAAAAAAAAAACAAATAGAATAAAATTGATACCTATTGTATATTTGTAGATTTTGACCTGTGTAACCTTAATCAATAAGATCATGACACCAACAGTACTATTTTAAATATTGTTCAAATCAGGTAAACGGCAATAAACCTTTGTACTTTTGAGACAACGCGGCTCTGCAGACCTATTTTATTTATGTCTCCACCAATGTAAGCATGTAAGAATTGGAAAAAGCTCTTGCAGGAAGTTAACAAACTTCCCCAGGTAAGGATGATATTTGTTATGAGATGGTTAAAGATCTCTCAGAGAAATCTATGAAGATGATTCTGAGTCTCTTTAACAAGGTGTGGGAATCAGGTAAGCTGCCTGCTGACTGGAAGCATGAGGTTATTGTGCCAAGTGGAAAGTTAGGCAAGGATCACTCACAGCTTACTAACTACAGACCTATGATGGTGCGTATGGTCATGAACAGACTGGTACATGTTATAGAGAAAAGAAACCTTTTTCTGCATTTCAAAGTGAATTTTCTGATAGTGTTCGGGGCTCAGACACACTTTCACAGTTTAAATGTAGATTAAAAACTTATCTCTTTAGTCAGGCGTACACATAATACATCCCATAATATTGTGCACTATTACACTAGACTTGCACATTCTTATGAACAGCAGATATGTTAATCCCTCTGCACTGCTCTTCTCTTCTCTTTTTCTACCCATGCTGAGACACCCATGCTATGATCGTCTTCCGTGCGATGAAATTTTTGGACCTCCACTGAGACAAGGCTGACTCTGTGAGAATCCTGAGACATCTACAGATCTACCGGCTCCAGTTGGACTCTGTGATACTTGTATATTTGTAACCACACCATCTAGTGTCACCCATATGAGGATGGGTTCCCCTTGAGTCTGGTTCCTCTCAAGGTTTCTTCCTTTACCAATCTAAGGGAGTTTTTCCTTGCCACTGCTGCCTGAGCCTCCTCAGACTTGCTCATTGGGGACAAATACATATACACACATACATACATACATACACACTGTGAACTATATATATCTTGAATTTTTATTGTATTAATTCTTTATATTACTCTTTATGTTTATCTTTTGTTCTATGTTTATGTTCTGTAAAGCTGCTTTGTGACAATGTCCATTGTAAAAAGCGCTATACAAATAAACTTGAATTGAATTGAATTGAAGCAATCAGATCAGCAACATCTATTTCAGGCTTACAGATGGGACATATGCATCATAAGGTTGCACCGTATGCTGATGTTGTATTGTTATTTTTATCTTAGCTTAAGAAGTCAGTTCCTGCGCTAGTTGAGTTGACAAACTGGTTTGGTATCTTTACTGGTTATAAAATTAACTTATCTAAATCTGAAGCTTTGTCTTTAGGTACTATTATTTCCTAACTTGTGCCTTGTTTTCCTTTTAAGTCTTATAATCTATCCTTCATCAATTTAGGTATTTTTATCTCTACATCTCTACATGTATGAATCTAATATTAGTCCTTTATTTGAGAAAATACAGAAGGCTTTAGAGCAGTGGAATTCCTTGCCAGTGTCTTGGCTGGGTTGGATAGCTGGTTGACTTCCTTTATATTGAGCAAACGTAAAAATGTAAAATACTGCCAAATTCTGAGGGAGGGTTGGATTTTCAGAATATTAAGATGTATCAGATAATTTCTCACCTGAGATACATTGCTGAATGAGCCATGAATGATTCTTCCTCTACTTGAATCTTTTAAGAGCTTTTTTTTTAAGAACTTTCGTAAATTAAAGAGATATATAACAATCCGATTATAGTTAATACTCTGAACGCATGGAGATCTGTCCATAGGTTTGGAGGTTTGGAGGTAAATTGACTTCTTTTTTTTATCCCAATATTAAACAACCCTGACTTTATCCCAAGAATTTTGGATGGTGGTTTTAAATGATGGTGTAATCTGGGAGGATTGGGGATTTGTTTACAGACAATAGATTAATGTCATTTATGGAGTTTACTCAGACGTACCAGTTATTCAAACCTGATTTCTTTCATTTCCTTCAATTGAGACATTATATTACTGATAACACACTTGTTAAAAACTGTGAGATATCTTCTTATTGAGAGGTTATAATTTTTATCATCAGCAAAAATGTCTTTCCTTTGTTTTAGTGTTCGATCTCTTCTGCTGACACACATAATTAGAATTAAATGTTAAGAAGAGTTCCTAATTGATATTGATGATGAAACATGGGATGACTTGGTCTTATGCTGAGAAAATATCTGTTTATACATATACAAGAGAAATACAATTCAAACTTATACATAGACTTTATATTTATTTAACCCCTCTTTATCTCATAGTGTATGTGTTTAAAATGTAAAATTAAATCAGGTACTCTAACATATTGTCTATGGTCATGTGACAGACTGCAAAGGTATTGTTTTTTTGGTGCTGGGGAAATGGAAAAGATCTTTAATATGCAGTTGGAGTTTGACCGTCTCACTGGTGTTGGGTATACCCAGTGGACATATTGTTTTATCTGCTAACAAAAAATATATACAATTTATCATTTTCTTCCAGAAAATACATCTTTTACTTAATTGGATTAGTGATAAAAGGTTGGCATAAGAGTTGATTCCCCTGGAATGTCTTACGTCTGTATTACATCAAAAAATGGGTGGGGTTTATATAGTCTGGACTCCATACCTGATCTATTTTGAACCTCGTCTTTACTCGGTTATATTACAAGGTTTACGATAGCTATAACTCTCTGGACAGTTAATTTCTTTGCTCTCTTCTTTCTTTTTTTGTTTTTTCTTTCCCCAATGTATTATGGCTTAATCCTGTTTGCTAAAAAGTCTGAGCTATTTGTGTTTAATTGGAGCTTTTTGTTAAGTTGTCGAAATAAGTTTTTTGTTTTTCCATGTTCTGTTGTACTTACCTATATTAGTAGAAATTCAATAAACAGGATTACAAAAAACATAAATAAAATAATAATAATATATCATTAATACAAAGTTTACATGTTTTTCTTCTTTTTCTCGTTTAATGTTTTAGGTATGTATTGTGTGGATTTTGTTGAGTTAATTGTCTATATTTTGTGTTTATTACTTATTAATGACAAACAGAAATTCAGTCAGTTCACAGTGTTTACAGCTTTTACTGTTGGTAATTAAAGTGATATGTTACTAATGAATCTTAATGAAAGTTGGAACACTACACTGAGGTTGTGGATGAATTTGTGCAGTAAAATGGAGGTGTCGTGTTGATGGAGACAGAAACAGGAGTCAGTCTGAAGCGTCTCCACTCAGCAGAATCATTTTCAGCTTCTTATCTGAACCTCTAGCCTCCACAAACACACACACACACACACACACACACACAGGTGCGGGGATAAAAACAGACCCAAATGCAGGATAGCTAAAATAAATTGAATTTATTAACTAAAAAACCCAAAATAGGGACAAAGACATGACCAGACTTGACACGAGACGACAGATGACAAGGATTCCACACTGCAATAGGCACGGTTAAATACACAACACAGTTAACACTTAAGGAACAGGTGTGCAGAGGCGGGGAGAAAGAGACAAGGGCATAAATGACAGAACACATGGAGACACAAGGACACATGACAGAACATAAATAAAAGCATCTGGCCAAAGTCCGGGCTGGATCCTGACACACACACACAAACACACACAAACAGAATTATGTTAATGTGTTTATCTTTTTCCCCTCCTCGAACCGCCACCTTATTGTGGTGGAGGGGTTTGCGTGCCTGAATGATCCTAGGAGCTATGTTGTCTGGGGCTTTCTGCCCCTGGTAGGGTCTCCCAAGGCAAACAGGTCCTGGGTGACAGGCCAGACCAAGAGCGGTTCAAATACCCCTTATGAGTGGTTTAAAAACAAGGTCCGTGACGTCGCACGGTATGGCGCAACCGGGGCCCCACTCTGGAGCCAGGCCCGGGGTTGGGGCTCGCATGCGAGCGCCTGGTGGCCGGGTCTTACCCCACGGGGCCCGGCCGGGCTCAGCCCGAAGGAGCGACGTGGGGCCGATCTCCTGTGGGCCCACCACCTGCAGGAGGGACCGTAAGGGGCTGGTGCGATGTGGATTGGGTGGCAGTCGAAGGCGGGGTCCTCGGCGACCCAATCCCCGGACACGGAATCTGGCTCTAGGGACATGGAATGTCACCTCGCTGGGGGGAAAGGAGCCTGAGCTGGTGCGGGAGGTTGAGAGATACCGACTAGAGATAGTTGGGCTCGCCTCCACACACAGCTTGGGCTCTGGAACCCAGCTCCTTGAGAGAGGCTGGACTCTCTATTACTCTGGAGTTGCCCGCGGTGAGAGGCGGCGGGCTGGTGTGGGCTTGCTCATAGCCCCCCAGCTCAGCAACCATGTGTTGGAGTTCACCCCGGTGAACGAGAGGGTCGTTTCCCTGCGCCTGCGGGTCGGGGATAGGTCTCTCACTGTTATTTGTGCTTACGGGCCAAATGGCAGTGTAGAGTACCCGACCTTCTTGGCGTCTCTGGAAGGGGTGCTGGAAAGTGCTCCAACCGGGGACTCCATCGTTCTACTGGGGGACTTCAACGCTCATGTGGGCAGCGACAGTGACACCTGGAGGGGTGTGATTGGGAGGAACGGCCCCTCCGACCTGAACTCAAGTGGTGTTCTGTTATTGGACTTCTGTGCTAGTCACAGTTTGTCCATAACGAACACCATGTTCAAGCATAAGGGTGTCCATCAGTACACATGGTACCAGGACACCCTAGGTAAATTTTGATCGACTTTGTGGTTGTTTCATCTGACCTCCGGCCGTATGTCTTGGACACTCGGGTGAAGAGAGGGGCGGAGCTGTCAACTGATCACCACCTGGTGGTGAGTTGGATCCGATGGCGGGGGAGGAAGTTGGACAGACTTGGCAGACCCAAACGTACTGTGAGGGTCTGCTGGGAACGTTTGACAGAGTCTCCAGTCAGAGAGAACTTCAACTCCCACCTCCGGCAGAGCTTCAACCAGATCCCGAGGGAGGTTGGAGACATTGAGTCCGAGTGGACCATGTTCTCCGCCTCCATTGTCGATGCAGCCACTCGGAGCTGTGGCCGTAAGGTCTCCGGTGCCTGTCGTGGCGGCAATCCCCGAACCCGGTGGTGGACCCCGGAAGTAAGGGATGCCGTCAAGCTGAAGAAGGAGTCCTATCGAGCCTGGTTGGCTCGGGGGACTCCGGAGGCAGCTGATAGGTACCGGAGGGCCAAGCGAGCTTCAGCCCGGGTGGTTGCGGAGGCAAAAACTCGGGTCTGGGAGGAGTTTGGTGAGGCCATGGAGAAGGACTATCGGTTGGCCTCGAAGAAATTCTGGCAAACCGTCCGGCGCCTCAGGAGGGGGAAGCAGTGCCCTGCTCACACTGTTTACAGTGGGAGTGGGAATCTGCTGACTTCGACTGGGGACATCCTCGAACGGTGGAAGGAGTACTTCGAGGTTCTCCTCAACCCCACCGACATGTCTTCCGTTGAGGAAGCAGAGGCCGAGGGCTCAGTTGTGGACTCATCGATCCCCCAAGCTGAGGTCACTGAGGTAGTTGAGAAGCTCCTCGGTGGCAAGGCACCGGGGGTGGATGAGATCCGCCCTGAGTACCTCAAGTCTCTGGATGTTGTGGGACTGTCTTGGTTGACGCGCCTCTGCAACGTCGCATGGAGGCTGGGGACAGTGCCTCTGGACTGGCAGACTGGGGTGGTGGTCCCTCTGTTTAAGAAGGGGGACCGGAGGGTGTGTTCCAACTACAGGGGGATCACACTCCTCAGCCTCCCCGGAAAAGTCTATGCCAGGGTACTGGAGAGGAGAATTCGGCCGATAGTCGAACCTCGGATTCAGGAGGAACAATGCGGGTTTCGTCCCGGTCGTGGAACACTGGACCATCTCTATACCCTCGCCAGGTTGCTGGAGGGTTCATGGGAGTTTGCCCAACCAGTCCACATGTGCTTTGTGGATCTGGAGAAGGCATTCGACTGTGTCCCTCGTGGTGACCTGTGGGGGGTGCTCTGGGAGTATGGGGTCCGGGGCCCTCTGCTAAGGGCTGTCCGGTCCCTATATGACCGGAGCAGGAGTTTGGTTCGCATTGCCGGCAGTAAGTCAGACTTGTTCCCGGTGCATGTTGGACTCCGGCAGGGCTGCCCTTTGTCACCGGTCCTGTTCATTATCTATATGGACAGGATTTCTAGGCGCAGTCGGGGGCCGGAGGGAGTCCGGTTTGGGGACCACAGGATTTCGTCTATGCTTTTTGCAGACGATGTTGTCCTGTTGGCTTCCTCAAATCAGGACCTTCAGCGTGCACTGGGACGGTTTGCAGCCGAGTGTGAAGCGGCGGGGATGAGAATCAGCACCTCCAAGTCCGAGGCCATGGTTCTCAACCGGAAAAGGGTGGCTTGCCCCCTTCAGGTTGGTGGGGAGCTCCTGCCTCAGGTGGAGGAGTTTAAGTATCTTGGGGTCTTGTTCACGAGTGAGGGAAGGATGGAGCGGGAGATCGACAGGCGGATCGGTGCATCTTCTGCAGTGATGCGGTCGATGTACCGGTCTGTTGTGGTGAAGAAGGAGCTGAGCCGCAAGGCGAAGCTCTCTATTTACCAGTCGATCTACGTTCCTACCCTCACCTATGGTCATGAGCTTTGGGTCATGACCGAAAGGACAAGATCCCGGATACAGGCGGCCGAAATGAGTTTCCTCCGCAAGGTGGCTGGGCGCTCCCTTAGAGACAAGGTGAGGAGCTCGGTCACCCGGGAGGAGCTCAGAGTAGAGCCGCTGCTCCTCCACATCGAGAGGAGTCAGCTAAGGTGGCTCGGGCATCTGTTTCGGATGCCTCCTGGACGCCTCCCTGGGGAGGTGTTCCGGGCATGTCCAACCGGGAGGAGGCCCCGGGGAAGACCTAGGACACGCTGGAGGGACTATGTCTCTCGGCTGGCCTGGGAACGCCTCGGTATTCCCCCGGAAGAGCTGGAGGAAGTGTCTGGGGAGAAGGAAGTCTGGGCGTCCCTGCTTAGACTGCTGCCCCCGCGACCCGGCCCCGGATAAGCGGTTGAAAATGGATGGATGGATGGATGGATGTTTATCTTTTTATTTTTAAAGTAGATCTATCGAAAAATCATAGGACAATGTAAACTAACTAAATTATTTTTATAATAATAACAGGGCTCTCAAGTTTTGAAGACAGGCAAGGGTGACATCTACCTAAATCTTACTCAGATAGTGCTATTTTCTGATTGGCTTTTGTGTAGCCTCTATTTTTGATTGGCTGATAAGTGTCAGGTTCGACTGAGAACTCCAGGTGAGACGCGCTTGATTCCTGCCCGGTTCCATAGAGACAGCGGTGCGGACAGATACATTTTAGGCGCTGCGGCTTATTAAATATATGATAAATAGTCAAAATAGTTTTTCTGCATGAGAAATGCAATGTGTGGTGGGAGAGCGTGAGAAAAGACCAAAATGCGTGACTGTCACTCTCAATGTGTGACACTTGACAGCCCTGTAATAGTAATAATGATGATAATAATAATAATAATAATAATAATAATAATAATAATAATAATAATAATAATAACCTAAAAACTAAAGACTAAAAACCTAGAGAGATGGTGCCAGGAGAACAATCTTCTCCTGAACGTCAGCAAGTCTAAGGAGTTGATAGTGGACTTCAGCACAAGGCAGGAGCGGTCATACCAACCACTAAACATCAACGGGACCCCTGTGGAGAAAGTGGACAGTTTCCAGTACCCAGGTTTTCACATCACACAGGACCTGTCTTGGTCCTGTACCATCAACACCCTGGTGAAGAAGTCCCGGCAGCGTCTGTACCATCTGAGAGTCTAGTGTTAAGGGACTTCAAACTACCCTCTCGGGTGCTAAAGACTTTCTACACCTGCACCATTGAGAGCGTCCTGACAGGTAGCATCACCTCCTGGTTCGGGAACAGCACCATGCAGGACAAGCGAGTCCTCCAGAGGGTGGTGCGGTCAGCTGAACATACCACCCACACTGAGCTCCCTGACCTGCAGGACATCTACAGCACGCGGTGCAGGACCAGGGCCAGGAAGATTGTAAAAGACCTCAGCCATCCCAACAATGGACTCTTTTCTTTGTTGCGTTCAGGGAAAAACTTCCACTCCTTAAAACCAAACACAGAGAGAATGAGGAGAAGCTTCTTCCCGCAGGCCATTCGGAGCTTAATCCAGGAAACACCCAGGATCTAGTATTGGACTACCTTCTTTTGCACTATGACACTTTAACTCTGGACTGTCACTTTAACTCTGGACTGTCATTTTAACTCTGGACTTGCACAGCACAGTGCCACTTTATATACACCATACTGCACATGGACACTTTAAGGACAATCATAAAATGCATTTATGTATATGCACTATTTTTCTCACATTTTCATATTTTATATAGTTCTTATAAAGTTTATCTACCTCCTTTTGGTTTAATTATTATTATTGTTTTTATCCCAAATTGCATTCCTTTTTCCTTTTATGCTTGAATACCGGACAGATGTAAAAAGCATTTCACATTTGCCCCTGATGGTTTTTTGTTTATTGTGTGTGTGTTCATGTATTTGTCTGATGTTTGTTTGATTGCTGGCGTCTTGTGTTTCTAATTTACATCATAGCTAATACTTACAGTAGTACTTTTATTAAATGTATTGTAGCTGTATTGTTATTTCAATATGTACTTTTATTTACTTTTATCTTTTTTAGGGTGACTATTACCATCTGTCTAGGGACTACAGATGAAAAATAGCCATCTGGCTAACTCTGGCATATTGACAGAAATGTTTATTAATATGCATTGTCCCTGTAATAAATAAATAAACAAACACTGCATGTCGTACTTTGTATGTATGTGTATGTGACAAATAAAATTTGATTTGATTGATAATAATAATAATAATAATAATAATAATAATAATAATAATAATAATAATAACAACTAGAACGTACATTTCCTGAAGAAAATGTGAATGGTGCTTACACGTGGCAAGTTCCCCTCATCGGGCTGAGTGTTTTGATATACGACATGTCCATGTTGTGCTAACTTTTTGATTTCGCTTATTTTGGGGACGGGGCTACACGTGACATCTCGTGAATACCCGGTGGGGTGCCAATACTTTTGGACAAACGTTGCTACTGAAATAAAACTTTGTTCGGAGTAATGTCCTAAGGAACCTGTCCGAGTTCGGTGTAAATCGCACGAAAACTTGCCGAGTTATAAACCTCCAAAATTTATAATGGCCAATTTGAGCTTCCGTACCAGGAATTCTGGAATTTTGATCACTTAGAAAAGTCCTACTGTAGCACACCTCTCCTCAATGAGCCGGTCAATTTGACACCTCATTCATGGGTCTAGGACAAAAGCTGCGGGACAAGTTACGCGTTATGTTGCGGAGTTTTGTCCGGCACAATAACAAGAATGTTGCTTTGCAAGCACCATTAATAATGCATATTTCATGAAAAGAATAATGTATTTTTTTACTTTAAAAAAGGTTCAAATATAAAAAGTGATCAACTCTTTCCTTCATCTCCTGCTTTTACTTTCAGAATAATCCTGCACTCTTCACATCTCCTCAGAAATTGGTGACGCGACTGAGTCCTGAATTCTGATTGGTCGGCACTCTGAGTTCTGATTGGTCAGAACGGTGGTCTTCCCCTGACAGAAGAAACAGCAGGATCAGTGACTCTCTATTATACAGTTAAATAGAAGTAAACAGGATTAAAATGAGTTAAACAGAGTTACAGTGATGCTAAAGTTATAAATCCACTCAGTAAATAATAGATTTACTGTTTTAGTGATCAGACAATGAGAGATGTCGCTCTGGAGCACAGTGATGAAGACTCTGATCTTCTTCACATTTTCTCTTCATCTTTCATCAGCAGGTGAGTTCTGTAATGTTTACTGTCTTTACTACATTTATTTACTCTCTAATACAGTTTAACAATAAAGCTGTGATAAGGGCAAATCTGACAAAGTTACACATAAATAATACAGTTAATAAATAAATAAATCTCTCACCAAGTAAAACAGAAATGCACACATTATTATTATTATTATTATTATTATTATTATTATTATTATTATTATTATTATGTGTTTGATCTTTACAGTATTTCCAGTGTGTGTTGAGTTAGTGATGTAATGTTAATGTGTGTTTTTACACTTTTACAGTCACACACTCGCTGCAGTATTTCTACACTGCAGTTACACCTGGAATAAATTTCCCAGAATTCAGCACTGTTGGTCAGGTGGATGGACAGCAGTTCAGCTACTATGACAGTAACATCAGGAGGAAGATCCCAAAGACAGAGTGGATACAGAAGGTGACTGCTGATGATCCTGATTACTGGAACAGAAACACACAGCGTTGTCAGGTTGATCAGAAGAACTTCAAAGTCAATGTGGCTACAGGAATGCAGCGCTTTAATCAGACTACAGGTAAACACACACACACACACACAGTAGAGTCTGCAGCTTATACGTGTGTGTGTGTCTGTGTGTGTGTGTGTGTGTGTGCAGGACAGCTAGTTAATGTTTGGTGAACTGTTTTGCTTTGTAGGTAAGAAGTTTGTCAGCTCCACTAGCCTGCTGTTAGTAATTAGTAGTTAATTCTTTTTATTGCCCAGTTAAACTAGTAGTTAATTGTACTAAGCAGTTAAACTAGTAGTTAATTGTACTAAGCAGTTAAACTAGTAGTTCATTGTACTAAGCAGTTAAACTAGTAGTTAATTGTACTAAGCAGTTAAACTAGTAGTTAATTGTACTAACCAGTTAAACTAGTAGTTAATTGTACTAAACAGCTAGTTTATTGTGAACTATTGTAGAGCTACAGGACATGTGATGAATAAAAGTCAGTAATAAAAAGAGGAGGCAGTAAATAAGATTGTAATTCAGTAGACGGTTGTGTCTGGTGCTGCTCTGTGCTTCATCACGTCACTGAGACTGAAAACACACTGAAGTGAAGGTGGAGCTGTTTACAGCACAGAGCACCGCTTTACAGGACGCTTTACTCCATCACACTACACCGTGGACTCGTCACATCACCCGTGTGTTCATGGGAATGATGTTTGGATCGAAATCTTTAGTCTGTGCTCAGGGGGAAAAGTTTCTGCTTCATCCTGAGCTGTTGTTGATGATCTGCTTCTCCTGCTGTGCTGCACACTGATTGGTCAGATTTACGTATCTCTCCTGTCCAATCAGATGAGCTCATCTCTGTGGGTCAGTAGCTGTACGACGTCTTGTCAGATTTCAGAGGAACGTTTCGTCTGCATGATGGACGTTTCCTAATTTCAGACCCTGCCATGTTGAGCAGTGTGCAGTAAAGCTCTCAGAATTCAGCACTGACCAAAGCCACATCTTCAGTGTACACAATAAATATTTGCGTCCATCTTGTGGGTCAGAAAGTCAGAACGTCTCCGTCCCGCTTCAGCTTCGATCCAAAAACAGCTGATTGATGAATCTTCACTCCAGTACAGAAAGCTCCAGTCCAGTCCAAAGCCTGATGGAGTTGATGCCACACGCCGAACATCAGTCGCTTTATGTGCCAGAAAACTGAAGTGAACATCAGACGCTTTATTTATCTGTCTTTATGTTTCATTTGTCTGATCAGAATGAAACACATCAGGGTTTGAAATGTAGATCAGATGCATGAGTGCAGAGAAAAACCTGCAGAACTGCTGGAGAAAATATCTTCTGCTGTCGATCTTCTTCGTGGTGTTGTTGTGTGATGTTAGTCATCGTGAGCACTTGAGCACGCTGTCATGCTGCGACTGAACATCAGACTAATGTCAGAAATCTGACGCTGCAGTTACTCAGCCCATGTTTCATTAGTTCAGAGTCTGTCACGCTGCAGAGAGAGAGGTTTATACACCACTACTTTTCACATTCATCCATTTTATACATCATCCAACTGATCAGTTAACTAAAAAATGATTGTTAGAAGGATCGATGAAAGAATTGTTGCCGTGAACGATTGTGTAAAACCAAACGGTTCGAATTTGTGAGCATGCGACTGAAACACTGATGGAACTGATGGATGGTGTAAATAAACCCAGCAGCCGAGTCTGTCGCCTGATTGATGAAAATCATCCTGATGATTTTGGTGAATTTTTGGAGAAACTCTGCTCACGTTCACATCAGTAACAAAGCTAGCAGGCGTCAGTTAGCCAGCGTGTCTGTGCTAATCTCTCTCTGAAGGTCAGGACGTGTCCCAGCCAGATGTTGTGAGAGCTTTGAGGAGGTTCTGTGGATTCCTCTGTTCCTCAGCAGTAGTGAAACTCACACTTCAGTCTTCAGCTGATCTTCACAGGAAGCTGCAGGAGAAACAGGAAACCAGGTGGATTCTCCTTCCTGAAGACCGTAGTGTCTTCTACTGTGTGCTGTGTTAGCGTCACTGCGCTCTCCTGATTAGCGTGTGTGAGTGACGTGACGTGACGTCATCGTACTGAAATAAATGAATCACACAACCGAACACGTTGATCAGTGTTTCAGAACTGAGAAAGTCACAGCGTTTAGATGCAGTGTGTAACTTTAATCAGCGCTACACATGACATTACTGCAGCTACACGTCGTGTTCAGGGTTAAACACTGGATTTATTCCTCACTGTAATACTTTAACTTCACATCACTTCACTAACTACACTTTCTGCCTTTAAAGAGAAACACAACAACTAACTGTGTGTGTGTGTGTGTGTGTGTGTGTGTGTGTGTGTGTGTGTGTGTGTGTGCAGGAGTTCACACAGTGCAGATGATGTACGGCTGTGAGCTGGATGATGACGGGACTGTTAGAGGATACAATCAGCTCAGTTATGATGGAGAAGATTTCCTCAGTCTGGATCTGAACACTCTCACATGGACTGCAGCTAAACCACAAGCTGTGATCACCAAGAACAAGTTGGATAATCATCCTGGTATGACTGTGAATCATAAGAACTACCTGGAGAATGAGTGCATCGAGTGGTTAAAGAAGCATGTGTCTTACGGCAGAGAGACTCTGGAGAGGAAAGGTAAAGTGTGTGATCTGTTACTGTAACACACACACACACACACACACACACACACACACACACACACACACACACACACACACACACACACACACACACACACACACACACACTCTCTATCTGGCGCCTCTCAAGTGGCAGCATGTTGCAGCAGCTCCTGTTAAGTTTGTACTCTTTTTATTTATTTTATAGTGTCCAGGCACTTTGTGTAAACTGCACAATGGACATCAACAAAGTCACAGTTTGCTCTGCTTTTTCTGCTTTTTTGGACTTTGTGTACAGTCGCGTCTATAAACTTTGTTTACAGCCGCGGTCCTATTGTTTACACCAGGGATCAGCTGTTGGCATTCCGCAACACAGTGATTCTACTACAGGAAAAACCAGACATTCCCCACGAGCTAAAAAGGAGACGACGGGGGAACAGTGCTGGAGCTCTGTGTCGGATTAAAAGGAGACGTTACAGACCAACTCTCCAGTCCATCGTTATGGGAAATGTGAGATCTTTACCCAACAAGGTGGACAAGCTAGCGGCTCTTACCCAGCATCAGAGGAAATTCCAGGTGTGTAGCATCATGCTGTTCACAGAGTCATGGCTCACTAAGCTAACACCGGATACGACCGTGGCTTCAGACAGAACGATAAGATAAGCGGTAAGAGAAAGGGAGGAGGACTGGCAGTTTTTGTGAATAATAGATGGTGTAAATCTGGTCACCTCACTATTAAAGAACAGATCTGCTGTAAGGACTTTGAGCTGTTAGCCGTTAGCATGAGGCCGTACTATCTGACCAAAGATGGTATATCTCATCAAAAAAGATAGTATATCTCATCAAAACCAGATGAAATAGCTAAAGTGTCCAAATTTACTCAATGCTTTAGAGAGATAAAAGACTGGATGAGCTGCAGTTTTCTGTTGTTAAACTCTGATAAGACAGAAATACTACTTATAGGTCCAAAAACCAGTACACAGAAACTCTCACAATTTAATTTCCATTTAGAGTAATGTAATGTTACTGTTACTACCTGGGTGTTATATTAGACAGCAACCTGTCTTTTGAAAATCATATCGCCCATACCACAAAAACAACCTTCTTCCACCTTAGAAATATTGCCAAGCTGAGAAACATCCTGTCTGTATCCGATGCTGAGAAGCTAGTTCATGCATTCCTGACCTCTAGACTGGACTATTGTAATGCATTACTAGGTGGTTGTCCTGCATCTTCAGTAAATCGGCTACAGTTAGACTAAAATGCAGCTGCCAGAGTTCTTACCAGGACAAGAAAATATGATCATATAACCCCAATTTTATCATCTCTATACTGGCTACCTGTTCAGTTTAGAATTGATTACAAACTGCTGCTACTTACATACAAGGCTCTTAATGGTTTAGCTCATGTATCTAACTAGTCTTCTAACACGTTACAGTCCTTCGAGCTATCTCAGATCACAAAACTTACAGTAGGACTTATGGTAGTTCCCAGAATATCTAAGTCCACTAAAGGTGGTAGAGCGTTTTCTTATTTACTGTAGCTCCCAAACTCTGGAATAGTCTTCCTGATAGTGTTCGGGGCTCAGACACACTTTCCCAGTTCAAATGTAGATTAAAAACTCATCTCTTTAGTCAGGCGTACACATAATACATCCCATAATATTGTGCACTATTACATCAGACTTGCACATTTTTTATGAACACCAGATATGTTAATCCCTCTCCACTGCTTCGCTCTTTCTACCCATCCCGAGACATCCAGACATTGTACCAGCTCCTATCGTCTTCCAAGCGATGAAGATTTTGGACCTCCACTGAGATGTGGCTGACTCTGTGAGTCCTGAGACTACTGACTCTGTGATACTAAGAGGAGATCTGAACTGAACTCCACGTAATCCTTACACCAATACAACATTTGTTTGACTGTATATTTATAATCACACCCTCCAGTGTCACCCATATGAGGATGGGTTCCCCTTTGAGTCTGGTTCCTCTCAAGGTTTCTTCCTTTACCAATTTAAGGGAGTTTTTCCTTGCCACTGCTGCCTGAGCCACCTCAGACATGCTCATTAGGGAAAAAATACATATACATACATACATACATACATACATACATACATACATACATACATACACACTGTGAACTATACATATCTTGAATTTTTATTATATTAATTCTTTATATTACTCCTTATGTTTATCTTCTGTTCTATGTCTATGTTCTGTAAAGCCGCTTTGAGACAATGTCCATTGTAAAAAGCGCTATACAAATAAACTTGAATTGAAAACTTGAATTGAATTGAATTGAATTGACCAGGGAATTCTCGCATGTTATAGCAATAGCTGCGTATATTCCCCCCCTCTGCTGATGGTGAATCGGCATGTGATATCCTGCATTCTGTTGTTAACAGACTGTTAACACAGAGCCCAAACGCCCTTCTCATTATCTCTGGAGATTTCAATCATGCCCCTTCATCCTCCACTCTGCCCACGTTCACCCAGTATGTTTCATGCCACACTAGAGACAATAAAACATTGAATTTATTTTATGCAAACTCAAAGGAGGTTTACACTTCAGCTCCCCTTCCCCCCTTTGGGAAGATTGGATCACAACCTGGTTTATCTCCAACCTGTGTACAAACCCCTTGTGTGCAGGCAACCAGCTGCCTCCTGCACAGTGAGGAAATGGTCTGATGAGACCAGTGAGGCTCTGAAGGACTGTTTTGAAACAACTATGTGGAAGAAATTGTGTAATCCCCATGGGGAGGATATTGACAATCTAACAGACTGTATTACGGACTATATCAACTTCTGTGTGGAGAATACTGTACCAGGACTGTACAGTGTTTTTCCAACAACAAACCATGGATCAACCCTCATATAAAAACTCTTCTTAAAGAGAAGAAGAGGTTTTTAAATCGGGAAACAAGGAAGAGCTGAAAACTGTCCAAAGAGAACTGAGAAAGAAGATCAGGGAAGGAAAAGCATGCTACAGGAGGAAGATGGAGGATCAGCTGCAGCAGAACAATGTCAGTGGTGTGTGGAAAGGGCTCAAAACCTCAGGAAGATCAAAGCGAGGAAGGCTGCGGGACCAGACAGCATCAGCTCCAGGCTCCTTAAGACCTGTGCAGACCAGCTGTGTGGCATACTGCTGTACATGTTTGACCTGGGCCTGAAGCTGGGGAAGGTGCCACAGCTATGGAAAACATCCTGTTGATGCCTATACCAACGACGTCATGCCCAAAAGACCTTGGGTACTACCGACCAGTAGCAGTGACCTCGCATCTTATGAAGACTTTTTAGAGGCTGGTGCTAACTCATCTGCGACCTCTGCTGAGCCCATCAATGGATCCACTTCAGTTTGCCTACCAACCTGGCATTGGAGTGGAAGACGCTGTCATCTTCCTCCTGAATCGGGCTATTTCGCACCTGGAAAAGGCTGGGAGCACAGTGAGAGTCATGTTTTTTGAGTGCTTTTAACACCATCCAACCTGTGCTCCTAAGGGATAAGATGGTGTACATGGGAGTGGACCATCATCTGTGTGCTTGGATATTGGACTACCTCACAGACTGACCACAGTGCATGAGGACCCGTGGCTGTGAGTCTGACATGGTTCTCTGCAACACTGGAGCCCCTCAGGGAACGGCTCTAGCCTCTTCCTCTTCACCATCTACACTGCAGACTTCATGTTCAGCTCAGCAACCTGTCACCTACAGAAGTTCTCTGATGACTCTGCCATCATCGGTCTGAACATGGATGATGATGACAGGGAGTACAGAGGACTGATCCAGAACTTTGTGGACTGGTGGAAATGGAGCTGCCTCCAGTTAAATGTGGGGAAAACTGAACTGGTCGTGAATTTCCGTAGGCACAAACAAAATTCATTACCAACAGTGAACATTCAGGGAAAGGACATCATGAGAATGGACTCTTACAAAAACCTGGGTGTTCATCTGAACAGCAAACTGGACTGGACAGAAAACACTGAGGCAATTTACAAGAATGGGCAAAGCAGACTCTTTCTGCTGAAGAGACTAAGGTCTTTTGGATTGCAGGGAGAGCTACTAAAGACCTTTTTTGACTCTGTGGTGGCCTCAGCCATATTCTATGGTGTAGTATGCTGGTGCAGCAGCATTTCTACTGCAGAAAGGAAGAGACTGGACAAGCTGATCAGGAAGGCCAGCTCAGTCCGGGGATTCCTCTGGACACTGTACAGGAGGTGGGAGAAAGGAGGATGGTAGCAAAACTATCATCATTGCTGGAAAACGACTCTCACCCCCTGTATGAAATGGTTTCATCTCTGAGCAGCTCCTTCATTGACAGACTGTTACATCCTAAGTGTCTGAAGGAGCGATACAGAAGGTCTTTTCTCCCTGCTGCTATTAGACTTTACAATCAAAACTGCTCCCAGTGAACCAGTCACCATAATACACACTGTTATTACTGTTTAACTGCAATGACAAACAATAACAAAGTATTTTAAACATGTGCAATAACAGACATTTTTAAAAATGTGCAATATTACCTATGTGCAATATGTCTTCAGTGTAACCACTATTTTTATACATTTTGTTTTTGTATATACTGTATACTATGCTATATTATGTATATATATATATATATATATATATATATATATATATATATATATATGTGTATATATATACACATATACACCTGTATATATATTCTTTTTATAAATTTTTTTGCTTCTGTAACAGAGAAATTTCCCCATTGTGGGACGAATAAACATATATCTTATCTTATCTTATTTTACATACACACACTTCTCCTGTATTGTGTTTATTTAAATCTCTAAATAAAAATGAGTTGATTCTTTAAAAGCTGTACATTAAAAGTGTAAATCTATTTTTCTTTCCAACTCGAAACTCTTTCACATTTTTGCAGATAGAAAATCTTGATCACATGACCAATAACTCTGAACTGCACTGAGGGGGGAAATGAGGTGACGTTCTTCAGATAGTTCAGTGTGTAAAGTGAAAAGAGAAAAGAGAGAGGCGTTTAATATTTCTGTCTCTGTGTCTCTGCAGTTCATCCTACAGCATCACTGTTCCAGGAAGAAGCCTCTTCTCCAGAGGTGGTGTGTCACGCTACAGGTTTCTTCCCCAAAGCAGTGATGATCTTCTGGAGGAAGGACGGAGAGGACGTGCATGAGGACGTAGATCTCAGAGAGACGTTACCCAACCAGGATGGAAGCTTCCAGACGAGAAGCATTCTGAAAGTCCCAGCTGAGGAGCTGCAGAAACACAACTACACCTGTGTGATTCAGCACAGCAGCTTGGACAAGGAGTTAGTGCTGAATGTGAGCGAGCGACAGATCCTGAAAGGTCAGAAACACTTTCCTCTAAAACTACAGATTTACAGTGAAATCTGATTTCCTGCTGCAGCAGATAATAAAGACTCTGTGCTGATTTAACAGGTGGAGGATCGATGGCTATCATCATTGGTGTAGTCGTGGCTCTCATTGTTCTCGTTGTTGTTGTTGCTGGAATTATGGTCTGGAAGAAGAAGAACTCTGGTGAGAGGAGGAAGGAGGCAGATGTGAAGTTTTCAGAGAACAGATTTACACTTTCTAATTCTTGAAGGAGATTTGATGAAGATTTTACTTGTTTTTAATCTGAACTGATAAACTGATAAATAAATGTCTGTCCATCATCTGTGTTTCAGGCTTCAAACGTGCTCCAGCCTCTGAAGAGTCTTCCTCCACCAACTCTTAAAGCGTGACTGTGTGTCTTCCTGCTGAAGTGAGAGAGTAAGACATGATGATGTTTACAGTGTCATATGGAAGAAAAATCTGTGTGTGGACTGAAACTCCAGCAGAAAAGACTGAGCTCACATTAAATCTCAGCTCAGGGCTGATCCTGTTTCTTTCTCTCTGTTTTTCTAGGAGACACCAGGAGATGGAGATGAGGACCACACACACACACACACACACACATTATTCAGTGGGTATCGGGGTATGGTTTATTTTCTTGTAAATCTCTTGTTCTTGATGTAAAATGGGATTTTTCTGATTGTTATAGTTTTATTTTTATTCTCTGTGTAGTTTTCATTCTTCATTTGTGATTTTACACACACACACACACACACACACACACACAGATCTACTCAGGCTTCAGTCTTTAATAGTGTTTAAAACAGGAGTGTGTATCAGTTTGTGTATCAGTTTGTTTATTCTGTACGTTTCTCAGCTGATTTCCTGTAGAACTGAATCAGGTTCAGATCGTCAGCACACGAGAGCTTTGAGTTCCGTCTTTTCCCTCTGACTCCAGTGAGATTTTCCTCAGCAGCTGTTTGTGTAGCTGATGGATTTGTGCGTCTCAGACAGAAACTGGGTTCTTCAGATGTGATGAGTGTTGAACAGATTGGACTAAAGTGTAAAAGAACAGGAGTGAAGACAGCAGAAACCTCACTGAGGTCTTTATTTATTACTGAACTCCATTTAAAACTAAAACAATCCATTCAACACCTTTTCACATCTGAATGACCTGTTTAACAAATCTGCGTGTTTATTAGCTTCAGTCCCATCAGTAATTATAACACATCATACTGTGTGTGTTTCCAGACCTTTAAACACACAAACACACAGCACTGACTCACAATCAGTTATCAACCTTCATTTGTTCTGTTTTAAAGGGATTAGTCTGTAATAAAGACACATTTACTGGTTTGTGTTTCTTCTGTTTAAATTTTAGCTTAAGATTCATTTTAACATGCTAAAGATAAGAGCATACAAACTGTTATAATAATGCTGAAATAAATAACGGTAACGTCCATGCTTCTGTGTGTGTGTGTTTATTATAATGAAAGTAGAATGACATAAAAATGTAAATGACAGAATGTGATCTTAGAAAAGAAATGGAGATGGAGTTACAGCTTTTGAGTTAAAATCTACGTCCCTGGGTATTTTAATTTATGATTATTATGATTAATTACTTTTAAGAGTTTATGTAATATCACACTTGCATTTAGTTAAACATGTCACTGTGCTGTATCCATACTGCATTTCTACTCTGATAAAGACAGACAGACGACTAGAGTGTAGAATGTTACATACTGTAACTGTACAAGTCCTGCACTTTTCACACGGTCCCTTAATGAAGGTCCCTCATTTCTTGATATTCCTCAAGAAATAATGTTCCTCTTGTGATGATATTTCTCTTGTGATGATGTTCCTCTTGTATGTTTAGCTGCAGCTCACTTTACTGAGTTTGCTTTATTCTGCTACACTGTTAGTGTTTATTAGTGATTAATCCTGATGCTACAGTCATTTGTGAACACATTTTGTTTCATGTGTAAAGAATCCTAAATCCCTGGTACGTGTATGACGTAGGCTACTTTGTGGGCGTGGCTTATCACCTATCAGGTGTAAAGGTAGTCACAGTCAACCAGTCTCTCACTGTGTTTCTGGGTTGAGGAGGTAAGATTTTAGACCTGTTCTCAGCACCAGACCAACATTAGATAACTGTCCAGATCTGATCAACATCACAACTTATCTGAAAATGTATTAAATGAATGTGTTGATTATTGAGTCAAATCCCTTATTTGTAAGTAAGATAATTCTCTGTAATATTCATAAACATACAAACAGTTCACTTATTGAAACTCAGCGTTAAAGCGCCACCTAGTGTCAATATTTATTAATTACTTTTTACCATTTAATTATAGTCTGTATATTGCACTTAATTGTCTGAATTAGGAGTAAGAGTTTTTTTTTCTTTTCTTTTCTTTTTTTAGCAAGTAAAATTAAGGATTGTATAAACAGAAACTTTTTTTATTTTCTTTGAAATGTTTTTTTTTTTTGATTCAATCTATTTTAATCATTTAAACTCATCTTAACACTAAAACCTACAGGGAAATTGAGGCATATACAGTTCTGCACAAGTAGTTGTTCCATCTGGACACTTTCTAATAATAATAGTAATAATAATAATAATAATTATAATAATTATTATTATTATTATTATTATAATTATTATTATTATTATTATTTACATTTACATTTACAGTATTTGGCAGACGCCCTTATCCAGAGCGACGTACATAAGTGCTTAAATCTTTAACATTGAGTACATTAATGCTGGCTCACTAAGTTACATACTTAAGATACCATGAGTTTAAAACATTTGTTCAAAGTTACAATGAAAAAGTGTCAAAGGTGTGTTTTTTGTTTTTTGTTTTTTGTTTTTTTTTAAAAATGCAAAAGATAAGGAAAGAAGTGCTAGTTGAAGTGTTTCCTGAATAAGTAGGTCTTCAACCGCCGCTTGAAAATATCCAGTGACTCAGCTGTCCGGACCTCTAGGGGAAGTTCATTCCACCACCTTGGTGCCAGTACAGAGAAGAGTCTTGTAGTATACTTGCCTCTTACCCTGAGAGATGGTGGAACCAGTCGAGCAGTGCTGGTAGATCGGAGGGTGCGGGGTGCAGTGCGAGGAGTGATGAGGGCTTTGAGGTAAGAGGGAGCTGGTCCATTTTTGGCTTTGTAGGCCAGCATCAGTGTTTTGAATCTGATGCGTGCAGCTACCGGAAGCCAGTGGAGGGATCGCAGCAGCGGGGTGGTATGCGAGAACTTTGGCAGGTTGAAAACAAGCCGGGCAGCTGCATTTTGGATCATTTGCAGAGGACGGATTGCGTTCATAGGTAGACCTGCCAGCAGTGCATTGCAGTAATCCAGTCTAGAAATGACAAGAGACTGAACAAGTACCTGAGCAGCCTGTGTGGACAGAAATGGCCGAATCCTTCTAATGTTGTAGAGCAGAAACCGACATGAGCGAGTCACATTAGCAACATGAGAGGAAAAGGACAGTTGATTGTCCATGGTTACCCCAAGATTGCGAGCTGTGGCTGAAGGGGAGATCAGATCGTTGTGCAAGGATATAGCAAGATCATGACCTGGGGATGAGTCACCTGGGATGAAGAGCAGCTCAGTTTTGCTAGGATTAAGCTTTAACTGATGAGCAGTCATCCATGATGAAATTTCTGCCAGACATGCTGAGATCCGGTCAGAAGCTGTGGCATCTGCGGGTGGGAAAGAGAAGATAAGTTGTGTATCATCAGCATAGCAGTGGTAGGAGAACCCATGTGAGGAAATAACTTCACCAAGAGAGTGAGTATACAGGGAGAAAAGAAGAGGACCAAGTACTGAGCCTTGTGGGACGCCAGTGGAGAGTCTGCATGGAGTAGATGTCACTCCCCTCCATGTTACCTGATATGAGCATCCTTCCAGGTAGGAAGCGAACCATTCCCAAGCTGATCCGCAAATCCCAAGACTCCTGAGGGTGGCTAAGAGAGTCTTATGGTTCACCGTATCAAACGCTGCTGAAAGGTCAAGGAGGATAAGGACGGATGAGACATTGGCTGATCTAGCAGCATGTAGTTTCTCAGAGACATCTAAAAGGGCTGTCTCTGTGGAATGAGCTGCTTTAAAGCCAGACTGGTTGGGGTCTTGGAGGTTGTTCTGTGAGAGATAGACAGACAGTTGATTAAAGACAATGCGTTCAAGAATTTTTGAAAGAAACGAGAGAAGTGATACCGGTCTGTAGTTACTGATGTCTGATGGATCCAGAGCAGGTTTCTTCAGGATGGGAATAACCCTTGCTCTCTTGAAAGTAGTTGGTACCTGACCAGATGCTATGGATCTATTGGTGATAGTGGTAATGAAGGGCAGAAGGTCTTGCGAGATGGTCTGGAGCATAGTGGAAGGGAGTGGATCCAATGGGCAGGTGGTAGGATTGCAAGACTGGATGAGTTGTAGAATCTCTTCTGCTGCTACAGTTGAGAAATGTGACAACAAAGGTGTAGGGGAGTCCATACTCTGAGATGTAAGTGCAGTCAGGGCTGAAGTGAAGGTCCGGCAGATTTCCTCAATCTTCTCCTGGTAGAAAGAAGCAAAGTCTTCTGCAGTCAGGGAGGATGAAGAAGGTGGAGCCGGGGGGTTGAGCAGAGAAGAGATGATGTTGTGGAATTTCCGAAGGTCATGTGAGGAAGCTTCAAGCTTTTCCTTGTAGAAGGAAGTCTTGGCAGAAGTCACGTCTGAGGAGAACTTGGCCATGAGTGTTCGGTAAGAATCAAGATCTGCATCAAGTTGTGATTTCTTCCACTTTCTCTCTGATGATCTTAGCTCTCTTCGATTGTTGCGCAGCACATCTGAAAGCCAAGGAGCAGAACAAGAAGTTTTCTTGGGTTTAGTGGACATAGGGCAGAGGAAGTCCATAGTTGAGGAAAGAAATGAGAGGAAAGTATCTGTGGCCAAGTCCAAGGGCAGTGAGGAAAAAGACTCAGGATCAGGAAGGGAAGAAAGAGTGCCAGAAGCTACAGAAGAAGGGGAGACAGAGTAAAGGTTGCGGCGGGTAAGAGCGAGGGGGTGAGAGGTAGTTTTAGGTAGGGTAGGGAGAGTGATGGTGAAGGATACCAGGTGATGATCAGAGACGTGTAGCGGGGTAGCAGTCACGTCTGTAGCTGGAGAAGGACGGGTGAAAACCAGGTCCAGCACATTGCCTCCTTTGTGTGTGGGGATGTAGCTGTTGAGTGTGAGTGTGAATGAGGCGAGAAGAGACAGGAGGGAAGAAGAATGTAGCTTGTCAGAGGAGAGGTTGAAGTCACCAATCACTGTCAGGGGAGAGTTATCAGAATAACAATATTATTATTGTTGTTGTTGTTGTTATAGGTGTTGGTGGTGTTAGTTTTATATGAAACTATACTAAACTATAACTACTACTAGTTATACTATACTACACCTCTTTCTGACATTTAATAAAAGGCTAATAAAGTAAAGTAAAAGTGATACACTGAACTCACGCTCAGCGTATCAGGGTGACGTCTGGAATGATAAAACTCTGGCATCAGGATGATGATAAACAAGACATTCGAGTGTTAAACAGGTTTTAGTCTCCATATGTCACGTTTGTCGCGCTCTTAATGTGTAATAAGATCAGGAATGTGTTTAAAATAAACTGCAGTCTTGTTATTGTAGAAAGTGATGTGCTGGATTCAGATAAACTTTTTATATTCCAACTCCAGCATGTCTGACACCAGTGGTACAGGTTTATAAATTAATTTTATTTAATAGTGAAGTTAATTCTACATTTTTATGTGCCTTGGATCAAGTCGTATTAACTACTTAAATTATTGAGCTGTAATGTTTAGTCCTAGTCCACTTTCTCGGCTGTTTTAAATCTGTAGAGTCTGTGAATATTCATTATCCCCAAGACATTATCCCTTAAAGTCTAAAATGTCTTTCTGCTAATCACAAAATAGGACATGAGGATTTTTCCCCCATTCCTGACATAATTAATCAGATCTGATAAGGTGTGTGTATGATGTAATATAAATACTCTCTCATGGTGACATTTTTGCTGTCCTGGTGTGATTGATGATTGACAGCAAAACAGTGACATGTGTTTATAAGAATAACCTTATATATTAAAGTCAGAGATAAACAGTAAAGTTCTCTCTCTCTCTCTCTCTCTCTCTCTCTCTCTCTCTCTCTCTCTCTCTCTCTGTGTGTGTGTGTGTGTGTGTGTGTGTGTGTGTGTGTGTGTGTGTGTGTGTGTGTGTGTGTGTGTGTGTGCTTCACTCATGTGCTTTAAAACACCTAACCAGTGAGTGTTAACTGGCTGGTGTTAAAGTTCATGACTGCAAGTGACTCATTATGAGGTGAAATGCATAAAGGAGCTTCAGGTATTTATTCTGTATCCAAACTATAACACACTGAATTGGAGGTGAATGTGTTAAATATGTCTGATGAATTCATGTGACTCCACAGATCCTTCTCCAGCAGGCACACCTCGGTGATATTTTTGTGCTCGTTCATTTGAATTAAATATTGCTATTGGATCTTATTATTGAGGAGGAGAAATCGTTCTAAAACAATTGTGTTAATTTAAAAATTAAATTATACAAAAAAATGGTTTATTTGTTTACTATACTGTAATATGACATTGAATAGCATAAAGATATTTTTGATAATACTATGTATAAACAATATCTGCTTAAGGGTGAATCCAGTTTTCCTGGAATAAAACAAATCCTGCATGTTTCATCTATTGTATCAATTGTGATTTAGAACAAAGTGTTAGAATAAACAACTCTGTTTAATATCTTTTCTGTAATATCTTTTCTAAAGTTCACGCTCAGTGTATCAGGGTAACATTTGGAATGATGAAACTCTGGCATCAGGATGGTGATAAACAAGACATTCAAGTTTTTAACAGGTTTTGGTCTCCACATGTCACGTTTGTGTCTCACACACTGCTCTTGTGTAATAATAACACTGCTTTATGTTTTCTGAGAAATCATGTGACTTTATAACTAAAGTGTGTGCAGTTCTAAGTAATAAGTCAACTGTTCAGGCACCGATACATTTGTTTGCAGATTATAATTTTTTTTAATTAAGTACAATAAAATACTAAGTACAGAGGACGTGATAATTCAGTGGTTAAGGCTTTGGGTTACTGATCAGAAGATCAGGGTTCAAGCCCACAAGCTGCTGAGACATCAATGTTGGATCCTTGAGCAAGGCCCTTAACCTCACCTGCTCCAGGGCACCGCACTATGGCTGACCCTGACCCATAATAACCTGGGATATGGGAAAACCTAAAGGCATTTCACTGCATGTGTGTACTGTGTATGCAACAAATAAAATTTAAATACATTGTCCTTGTCTGTTTATATTGTCTACCTGTCCTGTATACTGTATATTGCTGTTTATAAGCCTGCTTACAATGTTTGATTGCTGCTAAAGTTGTAGAGCTGCTAAACGGTTTATCATTTATTGTGATAATTTGGTTTGATTTACCATACCAATAATTTCTCCTATTAATACTATAGATGAAAAGATAAAAGATAAAGATAAAAAAAGAGAAAAGAAGAGAAAAGAAAAGATAAAAAAAACATTTTGTTGATTAATTAGGATTTATTATTTATGTAAATATTTTTTTAAAGAATAAAAACAAAAATATACTGTTTTTTGTTTGTTTGTTTGTTTGTTTTTTTGTTGCAAATATAAAGTCTAGCCCAAATGTTTTGCAGTATTTTTTTGTCTACAGTAAATGGAGCAGGCTAATGAATGTAAAAATTAATGCTTCAAAGCTTCAGTGAACTCCGTCCAGGGTGTATCGTATCCTGAGATGCTCCCCATGACCCGAGGTAGTTCGGATAAGAAAATGAGTGAGTGAGTGAGTGAGTGAGCTTCAGTGATGTTCTTTGACTCTTTTACACCTCCTCCAGGGCGTGTATGTTACTGTATAAATACCCCAGTCTACTGAGACTACACACTTTTTCCAGGATGCAGAACGATCAGGTTAGAGATTCTGATTTAATAATGAATTAGTTTGTTGTTCTTTTCTCTGAATAATTTATATCAATGTTTAACAGAAAATAAACTGCATTGAGCAGAATATATAAGGCTTGTTTTGCATTTGTCAGAGGAAGAGCAGATTTTAATGCTACACACTGAGGCATATTATCATACACAGGATTGTAATTCTGCAACCTGTAGGTTTTTTATTTTTCACCTAAAGGAAGCACTAAAAATTGCAGTGTGAAAATACTTCAGAGGTATTTTATTGTACAGTTCTACATTATAGAATTTATGTTTTGTAATTATTTAAATACATTTAAAATAGGAGCACAGTCTCGAACCTGCAGTCTATTTTATCTCAGAGTTTAAGGACTTTTCTCCGGACAAATATCGCCCTCTAGTGGCTGTTTTAATCGAATATGGGTGCAACAAAATGGGAGCAGAAGATAATGTAAGAATATATATATGTAATAATGCACTTTCCAGGTAAACCTGTAACTGATGCCGAGGTAAAATGGATTCTTCTCAGGAAACAGACACTCCAGATGAACTGGCTGCTCAAAATGTAATGATTATTTTATATGGTTTCTTTTTTTTTTCAGTTCAGAAGTTGTATAAAATATTAATAAAAAAGCATTATTTAGTCTTTTCAATGAATTTTCTTTCAGAATCCTGCTGAAGAGAGAACAGACTCTGTGGAGAATTCTGACATGTTTACACACAACATTTCTCATGGTAAGAAATCTTGACAAAAAAAAAGCTAATACTAAAAAATAATAATTTGCTACTTAATTAACTTAATGTACAAAATAAGCATTAACACAGCAAGGAATAATGATGTGCAATAATTCACTGGAGCCTGAGATATATATGAGTAGATAATAATGTTACACTGATGACCTACAGTATAAATAAAGCTTAATACAGATTTCTGTTATTAAACTCCTTTTTTGTGCACTTAGTAGAGTATATAATAAAGTGTTGTGAAGTGGCAGGACTTCAGAATTATTAACGTTATCTCTTCAAACATCTTCATTAGAAAGAGCAGGACAGCTACAACCAGACACTCTGAACACAAGAACAGAGGTGAGAGGAGCTCAGAACATCTAATAATAATAAAATCACTTGAGATATCTAATGTATACATCCTTTTGGATGCTTATATTTTGTCATTTTAAGTCGGAGACCAAGGTGAGAGCTGAGGCTACTTCAGAGAGAACAGGAGAAACTCCACATGATGGACAGAAACACACGACACTGACAGGTACACTGACTGCCTCTAATACAGTGTTTACTTTAAATCACATGTCATTGTGAAATAGTCACAGAAGAATGTTAGTGGGATTATAGGAAAAAAAAGAATTTAATAGTATATTATACAGTCTTATTAGGTTATATAAATATACATGTCTGTCTGAGGTGAAGCTCGAACATAAGAGATGATGATTAAAACACGATAACACTGTATTTCAGCTCTGTACCTCTTCCACATGTATTTATAATGATTTTATATAAATGACTATATGCAAATACTGTAGCAGGTTATGAATATCAGGTTTGGAAAGGTTTATGAAATAAAAATGATTGAGTAAATAAGTGGATGAGAATGTAAGGGTGTGGTGCAGTGTTCTAATGACGTGTAGTTCATCTGTAAGGCATTTGAGTTACATTAAAATCCCACACAGGTTTTATTGAACAGGTGACATGTAATACAACTTACCTTAAAAGGTAAAAAAACAACCGAAAAAAACATGTAAACACTTACGTTAAACAGAGCTCTTCAGGAGCTTGGAAATGACACTGGCTTCATGTCTGTTTTGTACAAAAAGGTCACATTCATGCATATACTGTATACAGATAAAATGTGGTTTTGAGTTGAACTGCTTGAGGAAAAGCACTTCAACAAACATGTAGTTACTTCAGGCATGAAAAAGTTGATAACCAATTTCAAGATAAGCAGTTTGCTTCAGCTAGTTAATGATGCTTGCAGAGCAACATTCTTATTATCCTGCATACTTATTAATGGTGCTTGCAGAGCTACATTCTTATTATCCTGCATACTTATTAATGGTGCTTGCAGAGCTACATTCTTATTATCCTGCATACTTATTAATGGTGCTTGCAGAACAACATTCTTATTATCCTGCATACTTATTAATGGTGCTTGCAGAGCTACATTCTTATTATCCTGCATACTTATTAATGGTGCTTGCAGAGCAACATTCTTGCTATCTTGCATACGGATTATTCTTCTTCCGGACAAAACTTTGGCGCGTAACTTGTCCTGCAGGTTTTCTCCTAGACCCATGAATTAGGTGTCAAATCGACCGGCTCATTGAGGAGAGGTGTGCTATGACTTTTATAAGCGATCCAAACAACTATGTTCGCACAGCAGATGAAAAAGCGGCCAAAAATGTCCCATAGACTTGAAGGGGAAATTCCTAAAATTTCACCCTAGCAACCGAGTGCCGAGATTTGCCACGTGCAAGCACCATTCACATTTTCTTCAGGAAATGTACATTCTAGTTATTATTAATGGTGTTTGCAAAGCAACATTCTTATTATCTTGCCAGACAAAACTCCGGCGCGTAGCTTGTCCCGCAGCTTTTGTCCTAGACCCATGAATGAGGTGTCAAATCGACCGGCTCATTGAGGAGAGGTGTGCTATGACTTTTATAAGCGATCCAAACAACTATGTTTGCACAGTGGACGAAAAAGTGGCCAAAAATATCCCATAGAAATGAATGGGAAAGCAGAGCTCAGACACCGCTTCTCTCCTGTGTTCTCCTAGTGACTGTAGATGTAAAGGAGACTCTCAAGAATAAGAATTGCATGTGCTCTTAAGAATTGCATGTGCTGTTCTATGCAGTATAATAATAAGTAGAATCCCATAATGTCTGCAGTATTCACATGAAATGTCCAAACCCTAAGTAGCCACTTTTGTCCAAAAGTATTGGCACCCCACCGGGTATTCACGTGACGTTACGTGTACGTGTAGCCCCACCCCCAAAATAAGCGAAATCAAAAAGTTAGCACACATTAGACATGTCATATATCAAAACACTCAGCCCGATGAGGGGAACTGCCTCACCTGTATTTTGGTCACGTCACGTGACGTCACGTGATGTCACGTGAAAATCAAAACTTTGCACAACATGGTCATGTGACATATCAAACCACTCAGCACAATGAGGGAAACTGCCTCACGTGTATTCTGGTCACGTCACGTGACGTCACGTGATGTCACGTTAAAATCAAAAATTAGCACAACATGGACATGTGACATATCAAACACTCAGCACGACAAGGAGAACTTGCCAAGTGCACGCACCATTCACATTTTCTTCAGGAAATGTACATTCTAGCAAAGTTGTAATGTAACGAAGTACAAATACTTCGTTACTGTACTTAAGTAGAAATTTCACGTATCTGTACTTCGCTATTTAAATGTATGTCAACTTTCACTTTTACTCCACTACATTTCCTAGATAAAATGTATACTTTTACTCTGCTATATTTCCACTAAGCATCTTCGTTACTCGTTACTACAAAATAAAATCAGAAGAAATGTGTGCGACAGCAATAAGGGAGGTTTGGTGAATCACTGCTCCTAGATTGCATTACGCAGCTCCACACGCTCTATTTCAGCATAATGTTGCCAAAAGGAGGCGAAAGCACAACTGAAACCGCCATGTAAGCACCTACTGGAGGACCTCCCGTTATCGTAGACCAGGGGTGGCCAACTAGTCAGAGAACAAGAGCCACATTTTTTACTGTGTTACCGCAAAGAGCCACATCATACACATGGGCACACATGAACATCACCTTTTTTTCCCTGCCATTTTGAGAGCGAACTTGACACAAATTGTTTACACAAATGATCTTGCTCCTACTGGGAAACTTTGAGGTATTTTCATCCCACTCACATGCACGTTTGACGAAAATACCGTATTGAACTCAAGCGAAGCGAACACGCACAATAAAAAGACACAAATACTAACTTCGGTATGAACGTAAGAGCTGCATGAATCCGGGCAAAGAGCCGCGGGTTGGCCACCCCTGTCGTAGACGACCACCCCGACGATATTGGTGAACAGGGTGCAAGAAGATAACATTATACACCCGTGGAAGTATTTGCAAGAAATGTTTCTGTACATTGGAATGAAAGATTCTTCCTACCGGATGAAGTGCCTCTTATGCCTAGCGAAAATCACTGAAATTTTATCTTTTACTTTTACTTCAAATACTTAAGTACAGTAAATATCAGATACTTTAAGACTTTTACTTGAGTAATATTCTAAAAGGCAACTTTCACTTCTCCCAAAGTCTTTTTCTAGTACGATACTTGTACTTTTACTCAAGTATTGCTTTCTAGTACTTTATACAACACTGCATTCTAGTTAATGGTGCTTGCAAAGCAACATTCTTGTTATTGTGCCGGACAAAACTTCGGCGCGTAACTTGTCCCGCAGCTTTTGTCCTAGACCCATGAATGAGGTGTCAAATCGACCGGCTCATTGAGGAGAGGTGTGCTATGACTTTTATAAGCGATCGGAATTCTGGAATTCCTGCTACAGAAGCTCAAAATGGCTTTTTTTCCCCATAGACTTCCATTATAAATTTTGGAGGTTTATAACTCGGCAAGTTTTCGAGCGATTTACACCAAACTCGACCAGCTCCTTTAGGACCTTACTCCGGACAAAGTTTTATTTCAGTAGCAACGTTTGTCCAAAAGTATTGGCACCCCACCTGGTATTCACTTGACATCACGTGTAGCCCCGCCCCCAAAATAAGCGAAATCAAAAAGTTAGCACAACATGGACATGTCATGTATCAAAACACTCAGCCCGATGAGGGGAACTGATGTCACGTGTAGCCCCACCCCCAAAATAAGCGAAATCAAAAAGTTAGCACAACACGGACATGTGACATATCAAAACACTCAGCACAATGAGGAAAACTTCAAGAGTATTCAGATGACGTCACGTGCTCGTCTTGACTATACTCCAGGATTTGCCACGTGCAAGCACCATTCACATTTTCTTCAGGAAATGTACGTTCTAGTTATTATTATTATTCCGTCTTCCACACAAAACTTCGGTGCATAAACCATGAATGAGGTGTCAAATCGACCGGCTCATTGAGGAGGATCTGTTCATTCAACATTAAGAATTGCATGTACTGTTCTATGCAGTATAATAATAAGTAGAATCCCATAATGACTGCAGTATTCACATGAAATGTTCAAACCCTCAGTAGCCACTTTTCGCCAAAAGTATTGGCACCCCACCGGGTATTCTGGTGACGGCACTCAAAACCATGTGACGTCACGTGTAGCCCCGCCCCCAAAATAAGCGAAATCATCAATTTTGCACAACATGGACGTGTCATATATCAAAACACTCAGCCCAATGAGGGGAAGTGCCTCACGTGTGTTTTGGTCACGTCACGTGAAATCAAAATTTAGAACAACATGTGATGTCACGTGACGTCACGTGAAAATCAAAAATTAGCACAACACGGACATGTGACATATCAAAACACTCAGCACAATAATGGGAACTGCCTCACGTGTATTCTGGTCACGTCACATGCTTGTCTCCACTAGCCTCCAAATGTTTTGGCACCCTAGCTTTCTGTCCACTTGCCTCCAAAAGTAACACCCAAAACACCCTTGCAACCGAGTGCCGAGATTTGCCATGTGCAAGCACCATTCACATTTTCTTCAGGAAATGTACATTCTAGTATTATACATATTGTTTTATATTGAAAAACAGATTATTAATAAAAAATCACTGTGGCCAGTAGAAGGCAGGATGGAGGAAATTTTAGCCTGAGATATATATGAGCAGATAATAATGTTAAACCTGTTGACCTACAGTATACTGTAAATAAAGCTTAATACAGATTTCTGTTATTACACTCCTTTTTTGTGCACTTAGTAGAGTATATAATAAAGTGTTGTGAAGTGGCAGGACTTCAGAATTATTAATGTTATCTCTTCAAACATCTTCATTAGAAAGAGCAGGACAGCTACAACCAGACACTCTGAACACAAGAACAGAGGTGAGAGGAACTCAGAATGTCTAATAATAATAAAATCACTTGAGATATCTAATGTATACATCCTTTTGGATGCTTATATTTTGTCATTTTAAGTCGGAGACCAAGGTGAGAGCTGAGGCTACTTCAGAGAGAACAGGAGAAACTCCACATGATGGACAGAATCACACGACACTGACAGGTACACTGACTGCCTCTAATACAGTGTTTACTTTAAATCACATGTCATTGTGAAATAGTCACAGAAGAATGTTAGTGGGATTATAGGAAAAAAAAGAATTTAATAGTATATTATACAGTCTTATTAGGTTATATAAATATACATGTCTGTCTGAGGTGAAGCTCGAACATAAGAGATGATGATTAAAACACGATAACACTGTATTTCAGCTCTGTACCTCTTCCACATGTATTTATAATGATTTTATATAAATGACTATATGCAAATACTGTAGCAGGTTATGAATATCAGGTTTGGAAAGGTTTATGAAATAAAAATTATTGAGTAAATAAGTGGATGAGAATGTAAGGGTGTGGTGCAGTGTTCTAATGACGTGTAGTTCATCTGTAAGGCATTTGAGTTACATTAAAATCCCACACAGGTTTTATTGAACAGGTGACATGTAATACAACTTACCTTAAAAGGTAAAAAAACAACCGAAAAAAACATGTAAACACTTACGTTAAACAGAGCTCTTCAGGAGCTTGGAAATGACACTGGCTTCATGTCTGTTTTGTACAAAAAGGTCACATTCATGCATATACTGTATACAGATAAAATGTGGTTTTGAGTTGAACTGCTTGAGGAAAAGCACTTCAACAAACATGTAGTTACTTCAGGCATGAAAAAGTTGATAACCAATTTCAAGATAAGCAGTTTGCTTCAGATAGTTAATGATGCTTGCAGAGCAACATTCTTATTATCCTGCATACTTATTAATGGTGCTTGCAGAGCAACATTCTTGCTATCTTGCATACGGATTATTCTTCTTCCGGACAAAACTCCGGCGCGTAACTTGTCCCGCAGCTTTTGTCCTAGACCCATGAATGAGGTGTCAAATCGACCGGCTCATTGAGGAGAGGTGTGCTATGACTTTTATAAGCGATCCAAACAACTATGTTTGCACAGCAGACGAAAAAGTGGCCAAAAACATCCCATAGAAATGAATGGGAAAGCAGAGCTCAGGCACCGCTTCTCTCCTGTGTTCTCCTAGTGACTGTAGATGTAAAGGAGACTCTCAATACATGTAACTATCAACTCCACACTATCAATCCAATGATTCCAAAAGTATTGGCCCCCAGTCAATACATTTACCACACATCCATCTATCCATCTATCTATCTATCTATCTATCTATCTATCTATCTATCTATCTATCTATCTATCTATCTATCTATCTATCTACAGTATCTATCTATCTATCTATTGTTCATTCAACATTAAGAATTGCATGTGCAAGAATCCCATAATGTCTGCAGTATTCACATGAAATGTCCAAACCCTAAGTAGCCACTTTTGTCCAAAAGTATTGGCACCCCAATGGGTATTCACGTGATGTCACGTGTAGCCCCGCCCCCAAAATAATCGAAATCAAAAAGTTAGCACACATTAGACATGTCATATATCAAAACACTCAGCCCGATGAGGGGAACTGCCTCACCTGTATTTTGGTTACGTCACGTGACGTCACGTGATGTCACGTGAAAATCAAAAATTTGCACAACATGGTCATGTGACATATCAAACCACTCAGCACAATGAGGGGAACTGCCTCGCGTGTATTCTGGTCACGTCACGTGACGTCACGTGATGTCACGTTAAAATCAAAAATTAGCACAACATGGACATGTGACATATCAAACACTCAGCACGACAAGGAGAACTTGCCAAGTGCACGCACCATTCACATTTTCTTAGGAAATGTACATTCTAGCAGTGTTGTAATGTAACGAAGTACAAATACTTCGTTACTGTACTTAAGTAGAAATTTCACGTATCTGTACTTCGCTATTTAAATGTATGTCAACTTTCACTTTTACTCCACTACATTTCCTAGATAAAATGTATACTTTTACTCTGCTATATTTCCACTAAGCATCTTCGTTACTCGTTACAACAAAATAAAATCAGAAGAAATGTGTGCGACTGCAATAAGGGAGGTTTGGTGAATCACTGCTCCTAGATTGCATTACGCAGCTCCACACGCTCTATTTCAGCATAATGTTGCCAAAAGGAGGCGAAAGCACAACTGAAACCGCCATGTAAGCACCTACTGGAGGACCTCCCGTTATCGTAGACCAGGGGTGGCCAACTAGTCAGAGAACAAGAGCCACATTTTTTACTGTGTTACCGCAAAGAGCCACATCATACACATGGGCACACATGAACATCACCTTTTTTTCCCTGCCATTTTGAGAGCGAACTTGACACAAATTGTTTACACAAATGATCTTGCTCCTACTGGGAAACTTTGAGGTATTTTCATTTACATTTACATTTATGGCATTTAGCAGACACCCTTATCCAGAGTGACTTACAACTGAGCAACTGAGGGTTAAGGGCCTTGCTCAGGGGCCCAGCAGTGGCAGCCTGGTGGACCTGGGGTTCGAACCCATGACCTTCCGATCAGTAGCCCAACACCTTAACCACTGAGCTACCACATCTCACATTTTCATCCCACTCACATGCACATTTGACGAAAATACCGTATTGAACTCAAGCGAAGCGAACACGCACAATAAAAAGACACAAATACTAACTTCGGTATGAACGTAAGAGCCGCATGAATCCGGGCAAAGAGCCGCGGGTTGGCCACCCCTGTCGTAGACGACCAACCCGACGATATTGGTGAACAGGGTGCAAGAAGATAACATTATACACCCGTGGAAGTATTTGCAAGAAATGTTTCTGTACATTGGAATGAAAGATTCTTCCTACCGGATGAAGTGCCTCTTATGCCTAGCGAAAATCACTGAAATTTTACTTTTTACTTTTACTTCAAATACTTAAGTACATTAAATATCAGATACTTTAAGACTTTTACTTGAGTAATATTCTAAAAGGCAACTTTCACTTCTCCCAAAGTCTTTTTCTAGTACGATACTTGTACTTTTACTCAAGTATTGCTTTCTAGTACTTTATACAACACTGCATTCTAGTTAATGGTGCTTGCAAAGCAACATTCTTGTTATTGTGCCGGACAAAACTTCGGCGCGTAACTTGTCCCGCAGCTTTTGTCCTAGACCCATGAATGAGGTGTCAAATCGACCGGCTCATTGAGGAGAGGTGTGCTATGACTTTTATAAGCGATCGGAATTCTGGAATTCCTGCTACAGAAGCTCAAAATGGCTTTTTTTCCCCATAGACTTCCATTATAAATTTTGGAGGTTTATAACTCGGCAAGTTTTCGAGCGATTTACACCAAACTCGACCAGCTCCTTTAGGACCTTACTCCGGACAAAGTTTTATTTCAGTAGCAACGTTTGTCCAAAAGTATTGGCACCCCACCTGGTATTCACTTGACATCACGTGTAGCCCCGCCCCCAAAATAAGCGAAATCAAAAAGTTAGCACAACATGGACATGTCATGTATCAAAACACTCAGCCCGATGAGGGGAACTGATGTCACGTGTAGCCCCACCCCCAAAATAAGCGAAATCAAAAAGTTAGCACAACACGGACATGTGACATATCAAAACACTCAGCACAATGAGGAAAACTTCAAGAGTATTCAGATGACGTCACGTGCTCGTCTTGACTATACTCCAGGATTTGCCACGTGCAAGCACCATTCACATTTTCTTCAGGAAATGTACGTTCTAGTTATTATTATTATTCCGTCTTCCACACAAAACTTCGGTGCATAAACCATGAATGAGGTGTCAAATCGACCGGCTCATTGAGGAGGATCTGTTCATTCAACATTAAGAATTGCATGTACTGTTCTATGCAGTATAATAATAAGTAGAATCCCATAATGACTGCAGTATTCACATGAAATGTTCAAACCCTCAGTAGCCACTTTTCGCCAAAAGTATTGGCACCCCACCGGGTATTCTGGTGACGGCACTCAAAACCATGTGACGTCACGTGTAGCCCCGCCCCCAAAATAAGCGAAATCATCAATTTTGCACAACATGGACGTGTCATATATCAAAACACTCAGCCCAATGAGGGGAAGTGCCTCACGTGTGTTTTGGTCACGTCACGTGAAATCAAAATTTAGAACAACATGTGATGTCACGTGACGTCACGTGAAAATCAAAAATTAGCACAACACGGACATGTGACATATCAAAACACTCAGCACAATAATGGGAACTGCCTCACGTGTATTCTGGTCACGTCACATGCTTGTCTCCACTAGCCTCCAAATGTTTTGGCACCCTAGCTTTCTGTCCACTTGCCTCCAAAAGTAACACCCAAAACACCCTTGCAACCGAGTGCCGAGATTTGCCATGTGCAAGCACCATTCACATTTTCTTCAGGAAATGTACATTCTAGTATTATACATATTGTTTTATATTGAAAAACAGATTATTAATAAAAAATCACTGTGGCCAGTAGAAGGCAGGATGGAGGAAATTTTAGCCTGAGATATATATGAGCAGATAATAATGTTAAACCTGTTGACCTACAGTATACTGTAAATAAAGCTTAATACAGATTTCTGTTATTACACTCCTTTTTTGTGCACTTAGTAGAGTATATAATAAAGTGTTGTGAAGTGGCAGGACTTCAGAATTATTAATGTTATCTCTTCAAACATCTTCATTAGAAAGAGCAGGACAGCTACAACCAGACACTCTGAACACAAGAACAGAGGTGAGAGGAACTCAGAATGTCTAATAATAATAAAATCACTTGAGATATCTAATGTATACATCCTTTTGGATGCTTATATTTTGTCATTTTAAGTCGGAGACCAAGGTGAGAGCTGAGGCTACTTCAGAGAGAACAGGAGAAACTCCACATGATGGACAGAATCACACGACACTGACAGGTACACTGACTGCCTCTAATACAGTGTTTACTTTAAATCACATGTCATTGTGAAATAGTCACAGAAGAATGTTAGTGGGATTATAGGAAAAAAAAGAATTTAATAGTATATTATACAGTCTTATTAGGTTATATAAATATACATGTCTGTCTGAGGTGAAGCTCGAACATAAGAGATGATGATTAAAACACGATAACACTGTATTTCAGCTCTGTACCTCTTCCACATGTATTTATAATGATTTTATATAAATGACTATATGCAAATACTGTAGCAGGTTATGAATATCAGGTTTGGAAAGGTTTATGAAATAAAAATTATTGAGTAAATAAGTGGATGAGAATGTAAGGGTGTGGTGCAGTGTTCTAATGACGTGTAGTTCATCTGTAAGGCATTTGAGTTACATTAAAATCCCACACAGGTTTTATTGAACAGGTGACATGTAATACAACTTACCTTAAAAGGTAAAAAAACAACCGAAAAAAAACATGTAAACACTTACGTTAAACAGAGCTCTTCAGGAGCTTGGAAATGACACTGGCTTCATGTCTGTTTTGTACAAAAAGGTCACATTCATGCATATACTGTATACAGATAAAATGTGGTTTTGAGTTGAACTGCTTGAGGAAAAGCACTTCAACAAACATGTAGTTACTTCAGGCATGAAAAAGTTGATAACCAATTTCAAGATAAGCAGTTTGCTTCAGATAGTTAATGATGCTTGCAGAGCAACATTCTTATTATCCTGCATACTTATTAATGGTGCTTGCAGAGCAACATTCTTGCTATCTTGCATACGGATTATTCTTCTTCCGGACAAAACTCCGGCGCGTAACTTGTCCCGCAGCTTTTGTCCTAGACCCATGAATGAGGTGTCAAATCGACCGGCTCATTGAGGAGAGGTGTGCTATGACTTTTATAAGCGATCCAAACAACTATGTTTGCACAGCAGACGAAAAAGTGGCCAAAAACATCCCATAGAAATGAATGGGAAAGCAGAGCTCAGGCACCGCTTCTCTCCTGTGTTCTCCTAGTGACTGTAGATGTAAAGGAGACTCTCAATACATGTAACTATCAACTCCACACTATCAATCCAATGATTCCAAAAGTATTGGCCCCCAGTCAATACATTTACCACACATCCATCTATCCATTTATCTATCTATCTATCTATCTATCTATCTATCTATCTATCTATCTATCTATCTATCTATCTATCTATCTATCTATCTATCTACAGTATCTATCTATCTATCTATTGTTCATTCAACATTAAGAATTGCATGTGCTGTTCTATGCAGTATAATAATAAGTAGAATCCCATAATGTCTGCAGTATTCACATGAAATGTCCAAACCCTAAGTAGCCACTTTTGTCCAAAAGTATTGGCACCCCAATGGGTATTCACGTGATGTCACGTGTAGCCCCGCCCCCAAAATAATCGAAATCAAAAAGTTAGCACACATTAGACATGTCATATATCAAAACACTCAGCCCGATGAGGGGAACTGCCTCACCTGTATTTTGGTTACGTCACGTGACGTCACGTGATGTCACGTGAAAATCAAAAATTTGCACAACATGGTCATGTGACATATCAAACCACTCAGCACAATGAGGGGAACTGCCTCGCGTGTATTCTGGTCACGTCACGTGACGTCACGTGATGTCACGTTAAAATCAAAAATTAGCACAACATGGACATGTGACATATCAAACACTCAGCACGACAAGGAGAACTTGCCAAGTGCACGCACCATTCACATTTTCTTAGGAAATGTACATTCTAGCAGTGTTGTAATGTAACGAAGTACAAATACTTCGTTACTGTACTTAAGTAGAAATTTCACGTATCTGTACTTCGCTATTTAAATTTATGTCAACTTTCACTTTTACTCCACTACATTTCCTAGATAAAATGTATACTTTTACTCTGCTATATTTCCACTAAGCATCTTCGTTACTCGTTACAACAAAATAAAATCAGAAGAAATGTGTGCGACTGCAATAAGGGAGGTTTGGTGAATCACTGCTCCTAGATTGCATTACGCAGCTCCACACGCTCTATTTCAGCATAATGTTGCCAAAAGGAGGCGAAAGCACAACTGAAACCGCCATGTAAGCACCTACTGGAGGACCTCCCGTTATCGTAGACCAGGGGTGGCCAACTAGTCAGAGAACAAGAGCCACATTTTTTACTGTGTTACCGCAAAGAGCCACATCATACACATGGGCACACATGAACATCACCTTTTTTTCCCTGCCATTTTGAGAGCGAACTTGACACAAATTGTTTACACAAATGATCTTGCTCCTACTGGGAAACTTTGAGGTATTTTCATCCCACTCACATGCACGTTTGACGAAAATACCGTATTGAACTCAAGCGAAGCGAACACGCACAATAAAAAGACACAAATACTAACTTCGGTATGAACGTAAGAGCCGCATGAATCCGGGCAAAGAGCCGCGGGTTGGCCACCCCTGTCGTAGACGACCACCCCGACGATATTGGTGAACAGGGTGCAAGAAGATAACATTATACACCCGTGGAAGTATTTGCAAGAAATGTTTCTGTACATTGGAATGAAAGATTCTTCCTACCGGATGAAGTGCCTCTTATGCCTAGCGAAAATCACTGAAATTTTACTTTTTACTTTTACTTCAAATACTTAAGTACATTAAATATCAGATACTTTAAGACATTTACTTGAGTAATATTCTAAAAGGCAACTTTCACTTCTCCCAAAGTCTTTTTCTAGTACGATACTTGTACTTTTACTCAAGTATTGCTTTCTAGTACTTTATACAACACTGCATTCTAGTTAATGGTGCTTGCAAAGCAACATTCTTGTTATTGTGCCGGACAAAACTTCGGCGCGTAACTTGTCCCGCAGCTTTTGTCCTAGACCCATGAATGAGGTGTCAAATCGACCGGCTCATTGAGGAGAGGTGTGCTATGACTTTTATAAGCGATCGGAATTCTGGAATTCCTGCTACAGAAGCTCAAAATGGCTTTTTTTCCCCATAGACTTCCATTATAAATTTTGGAGGTTTATAACTCGGCAAGTTTTCGAGCGATTTACACCAAACTCGACCAGCTCCTTTAGGACCTTACTCCGGACAAAGTTTTATTTCAGTAGCAACGTTTGTCCAAAAGTATTGGCACCCCACCTGGTATTCACTTGACATCACGTGTAGCCCCGCCCCCAAAATAAGCGAAATCAAAAAGTTAGCACAACATGGACATGTCATGTATCAAAACACTCAGCCCGATGAGGGGAACTGATGTCACGTGTAGCCCCACCCCCAAAATAAGCGAAATCAAAAAGTTAGCACAACACGGACATGTGACATATCAAAACACTCAGCACAATGAGGAAAACTTCAAGAGTATTCAGATGACGTCACGTGCTCGTCTTGACTATACTCCAGGATTTGCCACGTGCAAGCACCATTCACATTTTCTTCAGGAAATGTACGTTCTAGTTATTATTATTATTATTCCGTCTTCCACACAAAACTTCGGCGCATAAACCATGAATGAGGTGTCAAATCGACCGGCTCATTGAGGAGGATCTGTTCATTCAACATTAAGAATTGCATGTACTGTTCTATGCAGTATAATAATAAGTAGAATCCCATAATGACTGCAGTATTCACATGAAATGTTCAAACCCTCAGTAGCCACTTTTCGCCAAAAGTATTGGCACCCCACCGGGTATTCTGGTGACGGCACTCAAAACCATGTGACGTCACGTGTAGCCCCGCCCCCAAAATAAGCGAAATCATCAATTTTGCACAACATGGACGTGTCATATATCAAAACACTCAGCCCAATGAGGGGAAGTGCCTCACGTGTGTTTTGGTCACGTCACGTGAAATCAAAATTTAGAACAACATGTGATGTCACGTGACGTCACGTGAAAATCAAAAATTAGCACAACACGGACATGTGACATATCAAAACACTCAGCACAATAATGGGAACTGCCTCACGTGTATTCTGGTCACGTCACATGCTTGTCTCCACTAGCCTCCAAATGTTTTGGCACCCTAGCTTTCTGTCCACTTGCCTCCAAAAGTAACACCCAAAACACCCTTGCAACCGAGTGCCGAGATTTGCCATGTGCAAGCACCATTCACATTTTCTTCAGGAAATGTACATTCTAGTATTATACATATTGTTTTATATTGAAAAACAGATTATTAATAAAAAAATCACTGTGGCCAGTAGAAGGCAGGATGGAGGAAATTTTAGCCTGAGATATATATGAGCAGATAATAATGTTAAACCTGTTGACCTACAGTATACTGTAAATAAAGCTTAATACAGATTTCTGTTATTACACTCCTTTTTTGTGCACTTAGTAGAGTATATAATAAAGTGTTGTGAAGTGGCAGGACTTCAGAATTATTAATGTTATCTCTTCAAACATCTTCATTAGAAAGAGCAGGACAGCTACAACCAGACACTCTGAACACAAGAACAGAGGTGAGAGGAACTCAGAATGTCTAATAATAATAAAATCACTTGAGATATCTAATGTATACATCCTTTTGGATGCTTATATTTTGTCATTTTAAGTCGGAGACCAAGGTGAGAGCTGAGGCTACTTCAGAGAGAACAGGAGAAACTCCACATGATGGACAGAATCACACGATACTGACAGGTACACTTACTGCCTCTAATACAGTGTTTACTTTAAATCACATGTCATTGTGAAATAGTCACAGAAGAATGTTAGTGGGATTATAGGAAAAAAAAGAATTTAATAGTATATTATACAGTCTTATTAGGTTATATAAATATACATGTCTGTCTGAGGTGAAGCTCGAACATAAGAGATGATGATTAAAACACGATAACACTGTATTTCAGCTCTGTACCTCTTCCACATGTATTTATAATGATTTTATATAAATGACTATATGCAAATACTGTAGCAGGTTATGAATATCAGGTTTGGAAAGGTTTATGAAATAAAAATTATTGAGTAAATAAGTGGATGAGAATGTAAGGGTGTGGTGCAGTGTTCTAATGACGTGTAGTTCATCTGTAAGGCATTTGAGTTACATTAAAATCCCACACAGGTTTTATTGAACAGGTGACATGTAATACAACTTACCTTAAAAGGTAAAAAAACAACCGAAAAAAACATGTAAACACTTACGTTAAACAGAGCTCTTCAGGAGCTTGGAAATGACACTGGCTTCATGTCTGTTTTGTACAAAAAGGTCACATTCATGCATATACTGTATACAGATAAAATGTGGTTTTGAGTTGAACTGCTTGAGGAAAAGCACTTCAACAAACATGTAGTTACTTCAGGCATGAAAAAGTTGATAACCAATTTCAAGATAAGCAGTTTGCTTCAGATAGTTAATGATGCTTGCAGAGCAACATTCTTATTATCCTGCATACTTATTAATGGTGCTTGCAGAACAACATTCTTATTATCCTGCATACTTATTAATGGTGCTTGCAGAGCTACATTCTTATTATCCTGCATACTTATTAATGGTGCTTGCAGAGCAACATTCTTGCTATCTTGCATACGGATTATTCTTCTTCCGGACAAAACTTTGGCGCGTAACTTGTCCTGCAGGTTTTGTCCTAGACCCATGAATGAGGTGTCAAATCGACCGGCTCATTGAGGAGAGGTGTGCTATGACTTTTATAAGCGATCCAAACAACTATGTTCGCACAGCACATGAAAAAGCGGCCAAAAATGTCCCATAGACTTGAAGGGGAAATTCCTAAAATTTCACCCTAGCAACCGAGTGCCGAGATTTGCCACGTGCAAGCACCATTCACATTTTCTTCAGGAAATGTACATTCTAGTTATTATTAATGGTGCTTGCAAAGCAACATTCTTATTATCTTGCCAGACAAAACTCCGGCGCGTAGCTTGTCCCGCAGCTTTTGCCCTAGACCCATGAATGAGGTGTCAAATCGACCGGCTCATTGAGGAGAGGTGTGCTATGACTTTTATAAGCGATCCAAACAACTATGTTTGCACAGTGGACGAAAAAGTGGCCAAAAACATCCCATAGAAATGAATGGGAAAGCAGAGCTCAGGCATCGCTTCTCTCCTGTGTTCTCATAGTGACTGTAGATTTAAAGGAGACTCTCAATACATGTAACTATCAACTCCACACTATCAATCCAATGATTCCAAAAGTATTGGCCCCCAGTCAATACATTTACCACACATCCATCTATCTATCTATCTATCTATCTATCTATCTATCTATCTATCTATCTATCTATCTATCTATCTATCTATCTATCTATTGTTCATTCAACATTAAGAATTGCATGTGCTGTTCTATGCAGTATAATAATAAGTAGAATCCCATAATGTCTGCAGTATTCACATGAAATGTCCAAACCCTAAGTAGCCACTTTTGTCCAAAAGTATTGGCACCCCACCGGGTATTCACGTGACGTTACGTGTACGTGTAGCCCCACCCCCAAAATAAGCGAAATCAAAAAGTTAGCACACATTAGACATGTCATATATCAAAACACTCAGCCCGATGAGGGGAACTGCCTCACCTGTATTTTGGTCACGTCACGTGACGTCACGTGATGTCACGTGAAAATCAAAACTTTGCACAACATGGTCATGTGACATATCAAACCACTCAGCACAATGAGGGAAACTGCCTCACGTGTATTCTGGTCACGTCACGTGACGTCACGTGATGTCACGTTAAAATCAAAAATTAGCACAACATGGACATGTGACATATCAAACACTCAGCACGACAAGGAGAACTTGCCAAGTGCACGCACCATTCACATTTTCTTCAGGAAATGTACATTCTAGCAATGTTGTAATGTAACGAAGTACAAATACTTCGTTACTGTACTTAAGTAGAAATTTCACGTATCTGTGCTTTACTTCGCTATTTAAATGTATGTCAACTTTCACTTTTACTCCACTACATTTTCTAGATAAAATGTATACTTTTACTCTGCTATATTTCCACTAAGCATCTTCGTTACTCGTTACTACAAAATAAAATCAGAAGAAATGTGTGCGACTGCAATAAGGGAGGTTTGGTGAATCACTGCTCCTAGATTGCATTACGCAGCTCCACACGCTCTATTTCAGCATAATGTTGCCAAAAGGAGGCGAAAGCACAACTGAAACCGCCATGTAAGCACCTACTGGAGGACCTCCCGTTATCGTTGACCAGGGGTGGCCAACTAGTCAGAGAACAAGAGCCACATTTTTTACTGTGTTACCGCAAAGAGCCACATCATACACATGGGCACACATGAACATCACCTTTTTTTCCCTGCCATTTTGAGAGCGAACTTGACACAAATTGTTTACACAAATGATCTTGCTCCTACTGGGAAACTTTGAGGTATTTTCATCCCACTCACATGCACGTTTGACGAAAATACCGTATTGAACTCAAGCGAAGCGAACACGCACAATAAAAAGACACAAATACTAACTTCGGTATGAACGTAAGAGCCGCATGAATCCGGGCAAAGAGCCGCGGGTTGGCCACCCCTGTCGTAGACGACCACCCCGACGATATTGGTGAACAGGGTGCAAGAAGATAACATTATACACCCGTGGAAGTATTTGCAAGAAATGTTTCTGTACATTGGAATGAAAGATTCTTCCTACCGGATGAAGTGCCTCTTATGCCTAGCGAAAATCACTGAAATTTTACTTTTTACTTTTACTTCAAATACTTAAGTACAGTAAATATCAGATACTTTAAGACTTTTACTTGAGTAATATTCTAAAAGGCAACTTTCACTTCTCCCAAAGTCTTTTTCTAGTACGATACTTGTACTTTTACTCAAGTATTGCTTTCTAGTACTTTATACAACACTGCATTCTAGTTAATGGTGCTTGCAAAGCAACATTCTTGTTATTGTGCCGGACAAAACTTCGGCGCGTAACTTGTCCCGCAGCTTTTGTCCTGGACCCATGAATGAGGTGTCAAATCGACCGGCTCATTGAGGAGAGGTGTGCTATGACTTTTATAAGCGATCGGAATTCTGGAATTCCTGCTACAGAAGCTCAAAATGGCTTTTTTTCCCCATAGACTTCCATTATAAATTTTGGAGGTTTATAACTCGGCAAGTTTTCGAGCGATTTACACCAAACTCGACCAGCTCCTTTAGGACCTTACTCCGGACAAAGTTTTATTTCAGTAGCAACGTTTGTCCAAAAGTATTGGCACCCCACCTGGTATTCACTTGACATCACGTGTAGCCCCGCCCCCAAAATAAGCGAAATCAAAAAGTTAGCACAACATGGACATGTCATGTATCAAAACACTCAGCCCGATGAGGGGAACTGATGTCACGTGTAGCCCCACCCCCAAAATAAGCGAAATCAAAAAGTTAGCACAACACGGACATGTGACATATCAAAACACTCAGCACAATGAGGAAAACTTCAAGAGTATTCAGATGACGTCACGTGCTCGTCTTGACTATACTCCAGGATTTGCCACGTGCAAGCACCATTCACATTTTCTTCAGGAAATGTACGTTCTAGTTATTATTATTATTCCGTCTTCCACACAAAACTTCGGCGCATAAACCATGAATGAGGTGTCAAATCGACCGGCTCATTGAGGAGGATCTGTTCATTCAACATTAAGAATTGCATGTACTGTTCTATGCAGTATAATAATAAGTAGAATCCCATAATGACTGCAGTATTCACATGAAATGTTCAAACCCTCAGTAGCCACTTTTCGCCAAAAGTATTGGCACCCCACCGGGTATTCTGGTGACGGCACTCAAAACCATGTGACGTCACGTGTAGCCCCGCCCCCAAAATAAGCGAAATCATCAATTTTGCACAACATGGACGTGTCATATATCAAAACACTCAGCCCAATGAGGGGAAGTGCCTCACGTGTGTTTTGGTCACGTCACGTGAAATCAAAATTTAGAACAACATGTGATGTCACGTGACGTCACGTGAAAATCAAAAATTAGCACAACACGGACATGTGACATATCAAAACACTCAGCACAATAATGGGAACTGCCTCACGTGTATTCTGGTCACGTCACATGCTTGTCTCCACTAGCCTCCAAATGTTTTGGCACCCTAGCTTTCTGTCCACTTGCCTCCAAAAGTAACACCCAAAACACCCTTGCAACCGAGTGCCGAGATTTGCCATGTGCAAGCACCATTCACATTTTCTTCAGGAAATGTACATTCTAGTATTATACATATTGTTTTATATTGAAAAACAGATTATTAATAAAAAATCACTGTGGCCAGTAGAAGGCAGGATGGAGGAAATTTTAGCCTGAGATATATATGAGCAGATAATAATGTTAAACCTGTTGACCTACAGTATACTGTAAATAAAGCTTAATACAGATTTCTGTTATTACACTCCTTTTTTGTGCACTTAGTAGAGTATATAATAAAGTGTTGTGAAGTGGCAGGACTTCAGAATTATTAATGTTATCTCTTCAAACATCTTCATTAGAAAGAGCAGGACAGCTACAACCAGACACTCTGAACACAAGAACAGAGGTGAGAGGAACTCAGAATGTCTAATAATAATAAAATCACTTGAGATATCTAATGTATACATCCTTTTGGATGCTTATATTTTGTCATTTTAAGTCGGAGACCAAGGTGAGAGCTGAGGCTACTTCAGAGAGAACAGGAGAAACTCCACATGATGGACAGAATCACACGACACTGACAGGTACACTGACTGCCTCTAATACAGTGTTTACTTTAAATCACATGTCATTGTGAAATAGTCACAGAAGAATGTTAGTGGGATTATAGGAAAAAAAAGAATTTAATAGTATATTATACAGTCTTATTAGGTTATATAAATATACATGTCTGTCTGAGGTGAAGCTCGAACATAAGAGATGATGATTAAAACACGATAACACTGTATTTCAGCTCTGTACCTCTTCCACATGTATTTATAATGATTTTATATAAATGACTATATGCAAATACTGTAGCAGGTTATGAATATCAGGTTTGGAAAGGTTTATGAAATAAAAATTATTGAGTAAATAAGTGGATGAGAATGTAAGGGTGTGGTGCAGTGTTCTAATGACGTGTAGTTCATCTGTAAGGCATTTGAGTTACATTAAAATCCCACACAGGTTTTATTGAACAGGTGACATGTAATACAACTTACCTTAAAAGGTAAAAAAACAACCGAAAAAAACATGTAAACACTTACGTTAAACAGAGCTCTTCAGGAGCTTGGAAATGACACTGGCTTCATGTCTGTTTTGTACAAAAAGGTCACATTCATGCATATACTGTATACAGATAAAATGTGGTTTTGAGTTGAACTGCTTGAGGAAAAGCACTTCAACAAACATGTAGTTACTTCAGGCATGAAAAAGTTGATAACCAATTTCAAGATAAGCAGTTTGCTTCAGATAGTTAATGATGCTTGCAGAGCAACATTCTTATTATCCTGCATACTTATTAATGGTGCTTGCAGAGCAACATTCTTGCTATCTTGCATACGGATTATTCTTCTTCCGGACAAAACTCCGGCGCGTAACTTGTCCCGCAGCTTTTGTCCTAGACCCATGAATGAGGTGTCAAATCGACCGGCTCATTGAGGAGAGGTGTGCTATGACTTTTATAAGCGATCCAAACAACTATGTTTGCACAGCAGACGAAAAAGTGGCCAAAAACATCCCATAGAAATGAATGGGAAAGCAGAGCTCAGGCACCGCTTCTCTCCTGTGTTCTCCTAGTGACTGTAGATGTAAAGGAGACTCTCAATACATGTAACTATCAACTCCACACTATCAATCCAATGATTCCAAAAGTATTGGCCCCCAGTCAATACATTTACCACACATCCATCTATCCATTTATCTATCTATCTATCTATCTATCTATCTATCTATCTATCTATCTATCTATCTATCTATCTACAGTATCTATCTATCTATCTGTTGTTCATTCAACATTAAGAATTGCATGTGCTGTTCTATGCAGTATAATAATAAGTAGAATCCCATAATGTCTGCAGTATTCACATGAAATGTCCAAACCCTAAGTAGCCACTTTTGTCCAAAAGTATTGGCACCCCAATGGGTATTCACGTGATGTCACGTGTAGCCCCGCCCCCAAAATAATCGAAATCAAAAAGTTAGCACACATTAGACATGTCATATATCAAAACACTCAGCCCGATGAGGGGAACTGCCTCACCTGTATTTTGGTTACGTCACGTGACGTCACGTGATGTCACGTGAAAATCAAAAATTTGCACAACATGGTCATGTGACATATCAAACCACTCAGCACAATGAGGGGAACTGCCTCGCGTGTATTCTGGTCACGTCACGTGACGTCACGTGATGTCACGTTAAAATCAAAAATTAGCACAACATGGACATGTGACATATCAAACACTCAGCACGACAAGGAGAACTTGCCAAGTGCACGCACCATTCACATTTTCTTAGGAAATGTACATTCTAGCAGTGTTGTAATGTAACGAAGTACAAATACTTCGTTACTGTACTTAAGTAGAAATTTCACGTATCTGTACTTCGCTATTTAAATTTATGTCAACTTTCACTTTTACTCCACTACATTTCCTAGATAAAATGTATACTTTTACTCTGCTATATTTCCACTAAGCATCTTCGTTACTCGTTACAACAAAATAAAATCAGAAGAAATGTGTGCGACTGCAATAAGGGAGGTTTGGTGAATCACTGCTCCTAGATTGCATTACGCAGCTCCACACGCTCTATTTCAGCATAATGTTGCCAAAAGGAGGCGAAAGCACAACTGAAACCGCCATGTAAGCACCTACTGGAGGACCTCCCGTTATCGTAGACCAGGGGTGGCCAACTAGTCAGAGAACAAGAGCCACATTTTTTACTGTGTTACCGCAAAGAGCCACATCATACACATGGGCACACATGAACATCACCTTTTTTTCCCTGCCATTTTGAGAGCGAACTTGACACAAATTGTTTACACAAATGATCTTGCTCCTACTGGGAAACTTTGAGGTATTTTCATCCCACTCACATGCACGTTTGACGAAAATACCGTATTGAACTCAAGCGAAGCGAACACGCACAATAAAAAGACACAAATACTAACTTCGGTATGAACGTAAGAGCCGCATGAATCCGGGCAAAGAGCCGCGGGTTGGCCACCCCTGTCGTAGACGACCACCCCGACGATATTGGTGAACAGGGTGCAAGAAGATAACATTATACACCCGTGGAAGTATTTGCAAGAAATGTTTCTGTACATTGGAATGAAAGATTCTTCCTACCGGATGAAGTGCCTCTTATGCCTAGCGAAAATCACTGAAATTTTACTTTTTACTTTTACTTCAAATACTTAAGTACATTAAATATCAGATACTTTAAGACATTTACTTGAGTAATATTCTAAAAGGCAACTTTCACTTCTCCCAAAGTCTTTTTCTAGTACGATACTTGTACTTTTACTCAAGTATTGCTTTCTAGTACTTTATACAACACTGCATTCTAGTTAATGGTGCTTGCAAAGCAACATTCTTGTTATTGTGCCGGACAAAACTTCGGCGCGTAACTTGTCCCGCAGCTTTTGTCCTAGACCCATGAATGAGGTGTCAAATCGACCGGCTCATTGAGGAGAGGTGTGCTATGACTTTTATAAGCGATCGGAATTCTGGAATTCCTGCTACAGAAGCTCAAAATGGCTTTTTTTCCCCATAGACTTCCATTATAAATTTTGGAGGTTTATAACTCGGCAAGTTTTCGAGCGATTTACACCAAACTCGACCAGCTCCTTTAGGACCTTACTCCGGACAAAGTTTTATTTCAGTAGCAACGTTTGTCCAAAAGTATTGGCACCCCACCTGGTATTCACTTGACATCACGTGTAGCCCCGCCCCCAAAATAAGCGAAATCAAAAAGTTAGCACAACATGGACATGTCATGTATCAAAACACTCAGCCCGATGAGGGGAACTGATGTCACGTGTAGCCCCACCCCCAAAATAAGCGAAATCAAAAAGTTAGCACAACACGGACATGTGACATATCAAAACACTCAGCACAATGAGGAAAACTTCAAGAGTATTCAGATGACGTCACGTGCTCGTCTTGACTATACTCCAGGATTTGCCACGTGCAAGCACCATTCACATTTTCTTCAGGAAATGTACGTTCTAGTTATTATTATTATTCCGTCTTCCACACAAAACTTCGGCGCATAAACCATGAATGAGGTGTCAAATCGACCGGCTCATTGAGGAGGATCTGTTCATTCAACATTAAGAATTGCATGTACTGTTCTATGCAGTATAATAATAAGTAGAATCCCATAATGACTGCAGTATTCACATGAAATGTTCAAACCCTCAGTAGCCACTTTTCGCCAAAAGTATTGGCACCCCACCGGGTATTCTGGTGACGGCACTCAAAACCATGTGACGTCACGTGTAGCCCCGCCCCCAAAATAAGCGAAATCATCAATTTTGCACAACATGGACGTGTCATATATCAAAACACTCAGCCCAATGAGGGGAAGTGCCTCACGTGTGTTTTGGTCACGTCACGTGAAATCAAAATTTAGAACAACATGTGATGTCACGTGACGTCACGTGAAAATCAAAAATTAGCACAACACGGACATGTGACATATCAAAACACTCAGCACAATAATGGGAACTGCCTCACGTGTATTCTGGTCACGTCACATGCTTGTCTCCACTAGCCTCCAAATGTTTTGGCACCCTAGCTTTCTGTCCACTTGCCTCCAAAAGTAACACCCAAAACACCCTTGCAACCGAGTGCCGAGATTTGCCATGTGCAAGCACCATTCACATTTTCTTCAGGAAATGTACATTCTAGTATTATACATATTGTTTTATATTGAAAAACAGATTATTAATAAAAAATCACTGTGGCCAGTAGAAGGCAGGATGGAGGAAATTTTAGCCTGAGATATATATGAGCAGATAATAATGTTAAACCTGTTGACCTACAGTATACTGTAAATAAAGCTTAATACAGATTTCTGTTATTACACTCCTTTTTTGTGCACTTAGTAGAGTATATAATAAAGTGTTGTGAAGTGGCAGGACTTCAGAATTATTAATGTTATCTCTTCAAACATCTTCATTAGAAAGAGCAGGACAGCTACAACCAGACACTCTGAACACAAGAACAGAGGTGAGAGGAACTCAGAATGTCTAATAATAATAAAATCACTTGAGATATCTAATGTATACATCCTTTTGGATGCTTATATTTTGTCATTTTAAGTCGGAGACCAAGGTGAGAGCTGAGGCTACTTCAGAGAGAACAGGAGAAACTCCACATGATGGACAGAATCACACGACACTGACAGGTACACTGACTGCCTCTAATACAGTGTTTACTTTAAATCACATGTCATTGTGAAATAGTCACAGAAGAATGTTAGTGGGATTATAGGAAAAAAAAGAATTTAATAGTATATTATACAGTCTTATTAGGTTATATAAATATACATGTCTGTCTGAGGTGAAGCTCGAACATAAGAGATGATGATTAAAACACGATAACACTGTATTTCAGCTCTGTACCTCTTCCACATGTATTTATAATGATTTTATATAAATGACTATATGCAAATACTGTAGCAGGTTATGAATATCAGGTTTGGAAAGGTTTATGAAATAAAAATTATTGAGTAAATAAGTGGATGAGAATGTAAGGGTGTGGTGCAGTGTTCTAATGACGTGTAGTTCATCTGTAAGGCATTTGAGTTACATTAAAATCCCACACAGGTTTTATTGAACAGGTGACATGTAATACAACTTACCTTAAAAGGTAAAAAAACAACCGAAAAAAACATGTAAACACTTACGTTAAACAGAGCTCTTCAGGAGCTTGGAAATGACACTGGCTTCATGTCTGTTTTGTACAAAAAGGTCACATTCATGCATATACTGTATACAGATAAAATGTGGTTTTGAGTTGAACTGCTTGAGGAAAAGCACTTCAACAAACATGTAGTTACTTCAGGCATGAAAAAGTTGATAACCAATTTCAAGATAAGCAGTTTGCTTCAGATAGTTAATGATGCTTGCAGAGCAACATTCTTATTATCCTGCATACTTATTAATGGTGCTTGCAGAGCAACATTCTTGCTATCTTGCATACGGATTATTCTTCTTCCGGACAAAACTCCGGCGCGTAACTTGTCCCGCAGCTTTTGTCCTAGACCCATGAATGAGGTGTCAAATCGACCGGCTCATTGAGGAGAGGTGTGCTATGACTTTTATAAGCGATCCAAACAACTATGTTTGCACAGCAGACGAAAAAGTGGCCAAAAACATCCCATAGAAATGAATGGGAAAGCAGAGCTCAGGCACCGCTTCTCTCCTGTGTTCTCCTAGTGACTGTAGATGTAAAGGAGACTCTCAATACATGTAACTATCAACTCCACACTATCAATCCAATGATTCCAAAAGTATTGGCCCCCAGTCAATACATTTACCACACATCCATCTATCCATTTATCTATCTATCTATCTATCTATCTATCTATCTATCTATCTATCTATCTATCTATCTATCTATCTATCTATCTACAGTATCTATCTATCTATCTATTGTTCATTCAACATTAAGAATTGCATGTGCTGTTCTATGCAGTATAATAATAAGTAGAATCCCATAATGTCTGCAGTATTCACATGAAATGTCCAAACCCTAAGTAGCCACTTTTGTCCAAAAGTATTGGCACCCCAATGGGTATTCACGTGATGTCACGTGTAGCCCCGCCCCCAAAATAATCGAAATCAAAAAGTTAGCACACATTAGACATGTCATATATCAAACCACTCAGCACAATGAGGGGAACTGCCTCGCGTGTATTCTGGTCACGTCACGTGACGTCACGTGATGTCACGTTGAAATCAAAAATTAGCACAACATGGACATGTGACATATCAAACACTCAGCACGACAAGGAGAACTTGCCAAGTGCACGCACCATTCACATTTTCTTAGGAAATGTACATTCTAGCAGTGTTGTAATGTAACGAAGTACAAATACTTCGTTACTGTACTTAAGTAGAAATTTCACGTATCTGTACTTCGCTATTTAAATTTATGTCAACTTTCACTTTTACTCCACTACATTTCCTAGATAAAATGTATACTTTTACTCTGCTATATTTCCACTAAGCATCTTCGTTACTCGTTACAACAAAATAAAATCAGAAGAAATGTGTGCGACTGCAATAAGGGAGGTTTGGTGAATCACTGCTCCTAGATTGCATTACGCAGCTCCACACGCTCTATTTCAGCATAATGTTGCCAAAAGGAGGCGAAAGCACAACTGAAACCGCCATGTAAGCACCTACTGGAGGACCTCCCGTTATCGTAGACCAGGGGTGGCCAACTAGTCAGAGAACAAGAGCCACATTTTTTACTGTGTTACCGCAAAGAGCCACATCATACACATGGGCACACATGAACATCACCTTTTTTTCCCTGCCATTTTGAGAGCGAACTTGACACAAATTGTTTACACAAATGATCTTGCTCCTACTGGGAAACTTTGAGGTATTTTCATCCCACTCACATGCACGTTTGACGAAAATACCGTATTGAACTCAAGCGAAGCGAACACGCACAATAAAAAGACACAAATACTAACTTCGGTATGAACGTAAGAGCCGCATGAATCCGGGCAAAGAGCCGCGGGTTGGCCACCCCTGTCGTAGACGACCAACCCGACGATATTGGTGAACAGGGTGCAGGAAGATAACATTATACACCCGTGGAAGTATTTGCAAGAAATGTTTCTGTACATTGGAATGAAAGATTCTTCCTACCGGATGAAGTGCCTCTTATGCCTAGCGAAAATCACTGAAATTTTACTTTTTACTTTTACTTCAAATACTTAAGTACATTAAATATCAGATACTTTAAGACTTTTACTTGAGTAATATTCTAAAAGGCAACTTTCACTTCTCCCAAAGTCTTTTTCTAGTACGATACTTGTACTTTTACTCAAGTATTGCTTTCTAGTACTTTATACAACACTGCATTCTAGTTAATGGTGCTTGCAAAGCAACATTTTTGTTATTGTGCCGGACAAAATTTCGGCGCGTAACTTGTCCCGCAGCTTTTGTCCTAGATCCATGAATGAGGTGTCAAATCGACCGGCTCATTGAGGAGAGGTGTGCTATGACTTTTATAAGCGATCGGAATTCTGGAATTCCTGCTACAGAAGCTCAAAATGGCTTTTTTTCCCCATAGACTTCCATTATAAATTTTGGAGGTTTATAACTCGGCAAGTTTTCGAGCGATTTACACCAAACTCGACCAGCTCCTTTAGGACCTTACTCCGGACAAAGTTTTATTTCAGTAGCAACGTTTGTCCAAAAGTATTGGCACCCCACCTGGTATTCACTTGACATCACGTGTAGCCCCGCCCCCAAAATAAGCGAAATCAAAAAGTTAGCACAACATGGACATGTCATGTATCAAAACACTCAGCCCGATGAGGGGAACTGATGTCACGTGTAGCCCCACCCCCAAAATAAGCGAAATCAAAAAGTTAGCACAACACGGACATGTGACATATCAAAACACTCAGCACAATGAGGAAAACTTCAAGAGTATTCAGATGACGTCACGTGCTCGTCTTGACTATACTCCAGGATTTGCCACGTGCAAGCACCATTCACATTTTCTTCAGGAAATGTACGTTCTAGTTATTATTATTATTCCGTCTTCCACACAAAACTTCGGCGCATAAACCATGAATGAGGTGTCAAATCGACCGGCTCATTGAGGAGGATCTGTTCATTCAACATTAAGAATTGCATGTACTGTTCTATGCAGTATAATAATAAGTAGAATCCCATAATGACTGCAGTATTCACATGAAATGTTCAAACCCTCAGTAGCCACTTTTCGCCAAAAGTATTGGCACCCCACCGGGTATTCTGGTGACGGCACTCAAAACCATGTGACGTCACGTGTAGCCCCGCCCCCAAAATAAGCGAAATCATCAATTTTGCACAACATGGACGTGTCATATATCAAAACACTCAGCCCAATGAGGGGAAGTGCCTCACGTGTGTTTTGGTCACGTCACGTGAAATCAAAATTTAGAACAACATGTGATGTCACGTGACGTCACGTGAAAATCAAAAATTAGCACAACACGGACATGTGACATATCAAAACACTCAGCACAATAATGGGAACTGCCTCACGTGTATTCTGGTCACGTCACATGCTTGTCTCCACTAGCCTCCAAATGTTTTGGCACCCTAGCTTTCTGTCCACTTGCCTCCAAAAGTAACACCCAAAACACCCTTGCAACCGAGTGCCGAGATTTGCCATGTGCAAGCACCATTCACATTTTCTTCAGGAAATGTACATTCTAGTATTATACATATTGTTTTATATTGAAAAACAGATTATTAATAAAAAATCACTGTGGCCAGTAGAAGGCAGGATGGAGGAAATTTTAGCCTGAGATATATATGAGCAGATAATAATGTTAAACCTGTTGACCTACAGTATACTGTAAATAAAGCTTAATACAGATTTCTGTTATTACACTCCTTTTTTGTGCACTTAGTAGAGTATATAATAAAGTGTTGTGAAGTGGCAGGACTTCAGAATTATTAATGTTATCTCTTCAAACATCTTCATTAGAAAGAGCAGGACAGCTACAACCAGACACTCTGAACACAAGAACAGAGGTGAGAGGAACTCAGAATGTCTAATAATAATAAAATCACTTGAGATATCTAATGTATACATCCTTTTGGATGCTTATATTTTGTCATTTTAAGTCGGAGACCAAGGTGAGAGCTGAGGCTACTTCAGAGAGAACAGGAGAAACTCCACATGATGGACAGAATCACACGACACTGACAGGTACACTGACTGCCTCTAATACAGTGTTTACTTTAAATCACATGTCATTGTGAAATAGTCACAGAAGAATGTTAGTGGGATTATAGGAAAAAAAAGAATTTAATAGTATATTATACAGTCTTATTAGGTTATATAAATATACATGTCTGTCTGAGGTGAAGCTCGAACATAAGAGATGATGATTAAAACACGATAACACTGTATTTCAGCTCTGTACCTCTTCCACATGTATTTATAATGATTTTATATAAATGACTATATGCAAATACTGTAGCAGGTTATGAATATCAGGTTTGGAAAGGTTTATGAAATAAAAATTATTGAGTAAATAAGTGGATGAGAATGTAAGGGTGTGGTGCAGTGTTCTAATGACGTGTAGTTCATCTGTAAGGCATTTGAGTTACATTAAAATCCCACACAGGTTTTATTGAACAGGTGACATGTAATACAACTTACCTTAAAAGGTAAAAAAACAACCGAAAAAAACATGTAAACACTTACGTTAAACAGAGCTCTTCAGGAGCTTGGAAATGACACTGGCTTCATGTCTGTTTTGTACAAAAAGGTCACATTCATGCATATACTGTATACAGATAAAATGTGGTTTTGAGTTGAACTGCTTGAGGAAAAGCACTTCAACAAACATGTAGTTACTTCAGGCATGAAAAAGTTGATAACCAATTTCAAGATAAGCAGTTTGCTTCAGATAGTTAATGATGCTTGCAGAGCAACATTCTTATTATCCTGCATACTTATTAATGGTGCATGCAGAGCAACATTCTTGCTATCTTGCATACGGATTATTCTTCTTCCGGACAAAACTCCGGCGCGTAACTTGTCCCGCAGCTTTTGTCCTAGACCCATGAATGAGGTGTCAAATCGACCGGCTCATTGAGGAGAGGTGTGCTATGACTTTTATAAGCGATCCAAACAACTATGTTTGCACAGCAGACGAAAAAGTGGCCAAAAACATCCCATAGAAATGAATGGGAAAGCAGAGCTCAGGCACCGCTTCTCTCCTGTGTTCTCCTAGTGACTGTAGATGTAAAGGAGACTCTCAATACATGTAACTATCAACTCCACACTATCAATCCAATGATTCCAAAAGTATTGGCCCCCAGTCAATACATTTACCACACATCCATCTATCCATTTATCTATCTATCTATCTATCTATCTATCTATCTATCTATCTATCTATCTATCTATCTATCTATCTATCTACAGTATCTATCTATCTATCTATTGTTCATTCAACATTAAGAATTGCATGTGCTGTTCTATGCAGTATAATAATAAGTAGAATCCCATAATGTCTGCAGTATTCACATGAAATGTCCAAACCCTAAGTAGCCACTTTTGTCCAAAAGTATTTGCACCCCAATGGGTATTCACGTGATGTCACGTGTAGCCCCGCCCCCAAAATAATCGAAATCAAAAAGTTAGCACACATTAGACATGTCATATATCAAAACACTCAGCCCGATGAGGGGAACTGCCTCACCTGTATTTTGGTTACGTCACGTGACGTCACGTGATGTCACGTGAAAATCAAAAATTTGCACAACATGGTCATGTGACATATCAAACCACTCAGCACAATGAGGGGAACTGCCTCGCGTGTATTCTGGTCACGTCACGTGACGTCACGTGATGTCACGTTGAAATCAAAAATTAGCACAACATGGACATGTGACATATCAAACACTCAGCACGACAAGGAGAACTTGCCAAGTGCACGCACCATTCACATTTTCTTAGGAAATGTACATTCTAGCAGTGTTGTAATGTAACGAAGTACAAATACTTCGTTACTGTACTTAAGTAGAAATTTCACGTATCTGTACTTCGCTATTTAAATTTATGTCAACTTTCACTTTTACTCCACTACATTTCCTAGATAAAATGTATACTTTTACTCTGCTATATTTCCACTAAGCATCTTCGTTACTCGTTACAACAAAATAAAATCAGAAGAAATGTGTGCGACTGCAATAAGGGAGGTTTGGTGAATCACTGCTCCTAGATTGCATTACGCAGCTCCACACGCTCTATTTCAGCATAATGTTGCCAAAAGGAGGCGAAAGCACAACTGAAACCGCCATGTAAGCACCTACTGGAGGACCTCCCGTTATCGTAGACCAGGGGTGGCCAACTAGTCAGAGAACAAGAGCCACATTTTTTACTGTGTTACCGCAAAGAGCCACATCATACACATGGGCACATGAACATCACCTTTTTTTCCCTGCCATTTTGAGAGCGAACTTGACAAAAATTGTTTACACAAATGATCTTGCTCCTACTGGGAAACTTTGAGGTATTTTCATCCCACTCACATGCACGTTTGACGAAAATACCGTATTGAACTCAAGCGAAGCGAACACGCACAATAAAAAGACACAAATACTAACTTCGGTATGAACGTAAGAGCCGCATGAATCCGGGCAAAGAGCCGCGGGTTGGCCACCCCTGTCGTAGACGACCAACCCAACGATATTGGTGAACAGGGTGCAAGAAGATAACATTATACACCCGTGGAAGTATTTGCAAGAAATGTTTCTGTACATTGGAATGAAAGATTCTTCCTACCGGATGAAGTGCCTCTTATGCCTAGCGAAAATCACTGAAATTTTACTTTTTACTTTTACTTCAAATACTTAAGTACATTAAATATCAGATACTTTAAGACTTTTACTTGAGTAATATTCTAAAAGGCAACTTTCACTTCTCCCAAAGTCTTTTTCTAGTACGATACTTGTACTTTTACTCAAGTATTGCTTTCTAGTACTTTATACAACACTGCATTCTAGTTAATGGTGCTTGCAAAGCAACATTCTTGTTATTGTGCCGGACAAAACTTCGGCGCGTAACTTGTCCCGCAGCTTTTGTCCTAGACCCATGAATGAGGTGTCAAATCGACCGGCTCATTGAGGAGAGGTGTGCTATGACTTTTATAAGCGATCGGAATTCTGGAATTCCTGCTACAGAAGCTCAAAATGGCTTTTTTTCCCCATAGACTTCCATTATAAATTTTGGAGGTTTATAACTCGGCAAGTTTTCGAGCGATTTACACCAAACTCGACCAGCTCCTTTAGGACCTTACTCCGGACAAAGTTTTATTTCAGTAGCAACGTTTGTCCAAAAGTATTGGCACCCCACCTGGTATTCACTTGACATCACGTGTAGCCCCGCCCCCAAAATAAGCGAAATCAAAAAGTTAGCACAACATGGACATGTCATGTATCAAAACACTCAGCCCGATGAGGGGAACTGATGTCACGTGTAGCCCCACCCCCAAAATAAGCGAAATCAAAAAGTTAGCACAACACGGACATGTGACATATCAAAACACTCAGCACAATGAGGAAAACTTCAAGAGTATTCAGATGACGTCACGTGCTCGTCTTGACTATACTCCAGGATTTGCCACGTGCAAGCACCATTCACATTTTCTTCAGGAAATGTACGTTCTAGTTATTATTATTATTCCGTCTTCCACACAAAACTTCGGCGCATAAACCATGAATGAGGTGTCAAATCGACCGGCTCATTGAGGAGGATCTGTTCATTCAACATTAAGAATTGCATGTACTGTTCTATGCAGTATAATAATAAGTAGAATCCCATAATGACTGCAGTATTCACATGAAATGTTCAAACCCTCAGTAGCCACTTTTCGCCAAAAGTATTGGCACCCCACCGGGTATTCTGGTGACGGCACTCAAAACCATGTGACGTCACGTGTAGCCCCGCCCCCAAAATAAGCGAAATCATCAATTTTGCACAACATGGACGTGTCATATATCAAAACACTCAGCCCAATGAGGGGAAGTGCCTCACGTGTGTTTTGGTCACGTCACGTGAAATCAAAATTTAGAACAACATGTGATGTCACGTGACGTCACGTGAAAATCAAAAATTAGCACAACACGGACATGTGACATATCAAAACACTCAGCACAATAATGGGAACTGCCTCACGTGTATTCTGGTCACGTCACATGCTTGTCTCCACTAGCCTCCAAATGTTTTGGCACCCTAGCTTTCTGTCCACTTGCCTCCAAAAGTAACACCCAAAACACCCTTGCAACCGAGTGCCGAGATTTGCCATGTGCAAGCACCATTCACATTTTCTTCAGGAAATGTACATTCTAGTATTATACATATTGTTTTATATTGAAAAACAGATTATTAATAAAAAATCACTGTGGCCAGTAGAAGGCAGGATGGAGGAAATTTTAGCCTGAGATATATATGAGCAGATAATAATGTTAAACCTGTTGACCTAAAGTATACTGTAAATAAAGCTTAATACAGATTTCTGTTATTACACTCCTTTTTTGTGCACTTAGTAGAGTATATAATAAAGTGTTGTGAAGTGGCAGGACTTCAGAATTATTAACGTTATCTCTTCAAACATCTTCATTAGAAAGAGCAGGACAGCTACAACCAGACACTCTGAACACAAGAACAGAGGTGAGAGGAACTCAGAATGTCTAATAATAATAAAATCACTTGAGATATCTAATGTATACATCCTTTTGGATGCTTATATTTTGTCATTTTAAGTCGGAGACCAAGGTGAGAGCTGAGGCTACTTCAGAGAGAACAGGAGAAACTCCACATGATGGACAGAATCACACGACACTGACAGGTACACTGACTGCCTCTAATACAGTGTTTACTTTAAATCACATGTCATTGTGAAATAGTCACAGAAGAATGTTAGTGGGATTATAGGAAAAAAAAGAATTTAATAGTATATTATACAGTCTTATTAGGTTATATAAATATACATGTCTGTCTGAGGTGAAGCTCGAACATAAGAGATGATGATTAAAACACGATAACACTGTATTTCAGCTCTGTACCTCTTCCACATGTATTTATAATGATTTTATATAAATGACTATATGCAAATACTGTAGCAGGTTATGAATATCAGGTTTGGAAAGGTTTATGAAATAAAAATTATTGAGTAAATAAGTGGATGAGAATGTAAGGGTGTGGTGCAGTGTTCTAATGACGTGTAGTTCATCTGTAAGGCATTTGAGTTACATTAAAATCCCACACAGGTTTTATTGAACAGGTGACATGTAATACAACTTACCTTAAAAGGTAAAAAAAACAACCGAAAAAAACATGTAAACACTTACGTTAAACAGAGCTCTTCAGGAGCTTGGAAATGACACTGGCTTCATGTCTGTTTTGTACAAAAAGGTCACATTCATGCATATACTGTATACAGATAAAATGTGGTTTTGAGTTGAACTGCTTGAGGAAAAGCACTTCAACAAACGTGTAGTTACTTCAGGCATGAAGAAGTTGATAACCAGTTTCAAGATAAGCAGTTTCCTTCAGCTAGTATTATACATATACAATTTTTTTAATTCAAAACCAGATTATTAATAAAAATCATTTTGGCCAGTAGAAGGCAGGATGGAGGAAATTTTAGCCTGAGATATATATGAGTAGATATTAATGTTAACACTGTTGACCTACAGTGTAAATAATGCTTAATACAGATTTCTGTTATTAAACTCCTTTTTTTTGCACTTAGTAGAGTATATAATAAATTGTTGTGAAGTGGCAGGACTTCAGAATTATTAACGTTATCTCTTCAAACATCTTCATTAGAAAGAGCAGTTTCAAGATAAGCAGTTTCCTTCAGCTAGTATTATAAATATTGTTTTATATTCAAAACCAGATTGTTAATAAAAAATCATTGTGGCCACTAGAAGGCAGGATGGAGGAAATTTTAGTCTGATAGAAGGAATTATTGTAATTTTAACTGACCATGCGAACCATGACAACCAGGCTAATATTTACAGGTTAAGTATACTGTGGACTAAACTAGTAGCAATGTTTCTTCTCACAAGATCCACATACATTTCCTATCAAGTTTCTTCAAATTTTGTCTCGTTGAAAAATGGAGCTAGCTTAGATACCGAAATGAGTAACATAACTGAAATAATTCCCCACCGAGGGTCTGCTAGAACAGTTGAAGCAGAACAGGACATGGCTTTGCTTCAGGTGTGTGTTGAAAGGTGTGTGTACATTCATAAGACTAAACTGTTCAAAATGTCAAAAAGAATTTTTCTTCAATCAGCATCTCTACATATTTGTCATTGACTATTGAGTTCCAACACAGACACAACCTCATTCTGCTTAATGAAGTATTGAATATCACCTGAACCACATCTATACCAAATTTATCAAAGGATAAAAACCAAAGCTGATGTCTTCATGATCCTCTTCTTATATGCTTCTTCATGATCCTCTTCTTATATAAAAAAAAACAATGCTATTAGTACTGCAAAAAAAAAATGAAGACATTTTTTGCAAATAACTGCTCTAAATGGTGAGATGTTTATTTGGAAGTGATGTTGTCGTAGTAGTTTATAGAATAAAACAAAGACGTTCATGTCCAGAGAAACTGATAATCTGATACATTTGCAGTAATCTCTTCATTTTTTCCAGAGCTGTATTAAATGTGTTTCCCTTTCGATACTCCACTCATACTGCGTATGGGGAAAAGCTCCTTTTTTCCTCAATACTGAAGCCTTTTTCAATTGCACTGCCATTGGTTTAATCTGTAAACTTTTTTAAAACCAATGACGGCGCTGCGTCGCGCCAAAGCCAAAGCCCGCTAAAAAGGGGCGGGGTGCATAGCTATATAAGCAGGCAAATCGCCAGAGGAAATCAGATCTTACTCCTTCAGCGACTACTTCACTTCGCTGAATTTCCTCTGAACGCCTTCGCTGGATTTTCACCGTTGAATAGGCACCGCAGCGGACCAGCTGAGACCGCCGACCGCTTGCAGCGCCGGCGCTCTTTAGACAGCCGCGTCTCGCGCCGTTCTCGGGCTGCCGGCTTCCTGCTTGCAGCCGCTTCTCAGCGATCTCCTGCCGCCATCCGGCAATCACAAAAAGAGCTTTCCAGCGGTTTTCTCCGCTCTAAAAGAGCATTTCCAAACAAACGCCGTTTTAACGGCGGCGGCCATGCCGCGTCACAACTGTGGCACATGCAGAGTCCCTCTGCATGACAATGACGGCCATGAGGAGTGCGTTTCCTGCCTGGGTAAATCCCACGCTGAAACTGCACTCACTGAGTCCTCATGCTGCTTCTGTGAGAGCATGAGTCTCGCCTCTCTGCGCTCGCGGATCGCTCACCCCTCACGCCCCCCCGTCCTTTTCCTCCCGCGAGCCGGCCAGAAAGCGACAGCGTGGAAGAGGGGCTCAGCGCCCGGGTTTGGGTGAGCTCACGCCGGCTCTGCGCCGCGTGCCTCACCCTCTCCAACGAGAGAGCCGTCCCCCGTCCTCTTCTCATGCCCAGAGCAGCGTCCCTCAGCTGAAATGAGTGACCTCGTCTCATTTGGCGGATCGGAGGACGAGCCGCTTGACGACTCCATGTCACTCGCGGCTTCTGAAACGGAAGACTGGGCCGGTAATTCTAACCCCGCCCACTTGCCGTCGCGAGAGCCCATCGACGCCAAAGCTGGGATGGATGCCAAGCTTCTCCGCATCCTCTCCAGAGCTGTTGAAGATCTCCATCTGGAGTGGGCCCCCCCTGAGGAGCCGACGCGCAGCAGGCTGGACGAGTGGTTCCTGCCGGGAAGCCGCCAGGCCCCCACCAGCGTTCTGCCCCGTTCTTCCCTGAGGTGCACGATGAGCTCACAAAGTCGTGGCGCGCTCCCTACTCGGCCCGCCTACGCACTTCCTCTGCAGCTCTCGGCGCAGTAGATGGCTCTCAGGAGAAGGGCTATGAGCAATTGCCGCCCCTGGACGAGGCCGTGGCTGCTCATCTCTGCCCCCCCGCGGCTGTGGGGTGGAAAAGCAAGAGAGCCCTTCCCTCAAAGCCCTGCAGGATGACATCTGCCATGGCTGGCAGAGCCTACACTTCTGCGGGCCAAGCCGCTTCAGCACTACACACCATGGCCATTCTACAAGTGTTCCAGGCAAAGCTTCTCCGTTCACTGGATGAGTCAAGCCCTAGTGAACCTGCTTTTTGCGACCTCCGCAGCGCCACAGATCTGGCCCTGCGTGCCACAAAAACCACGGCCCAAGCCATTGGACGATCCATGGCCAACCTAGTTGTGCTGGAGCGCCACCTCTGGCTTAACCTCACCGAGATTAAGGAGAGCGACAAGGTGTCCTTTCTAGATGCCCCAGTCTCTCCATCCGGTCTCTTTGGGCCGGCCGTAGAAGGCTTTACGGAGCGCTTCACCACAGCACAGAAGTCGTCCCAGGCTATGCGGCACTTCCTGCCCAAGCGCTCCACCTCTGCCCCGAGTCGCCCCAGGACTGCGCCGACTCAGCGCCAGAGCAAACCTGTCCCTTCTGCCCCCCAGGTGGCGCCCCCTAAGGAGCAGCACCCAGCTCGCCCCACTAAGCGCGCTAAACCGCCTGGACGTCAGGGCCCCCGGCAGAGGATTGTGCTGGACCCAACGCCCTCTAAATCCTCCTGATCGTTGGGGAAGGAAGAGGAAAGAGCAAAGTCCCGCCACGGCCGGACCACCCCAGAAGCTCTCTCGCCTGCCGGCTATGCGACCTGGGCCCACCGACGTTGCGTCCACGCAAAGCGCCGTTGTTATGGCGAACACAATAAAGATTTCACATTTTCTAAAAGAGAGCAGTTTTCCTCTTCCACACTCGTCAGTGTTCAGGCCCCTAATCAGTGGCCTGCCATCCGACACTATCCAGCCCCTTGTCACGCGGGCCGAGGCCTGGCAGGCCATCCCCGGAGTGTCCAAGTGGGTGTTGGGGATAATAAAATACGGCTACTCACTGCAGTTCGCCCGGAGACCCCCGCGTTTTCGCGGGGTGATTCCCACTTTGGTAGAGCCGGATGACGCCCAGGTCCTCCGCACCGAAGTGCTGACGCTGTTGAGGAAAGGAGCCATAGAGATGGTTCCTCCCTCAGAAAGCGGGTCGGGGTTCTACAGCCGTTATTTCCTTGTCCCCAAGAAAGATGCCGGTCTCAGACCCATCTTAGACCTCAGACTCCTGAACCTCTCCCTCATGAAACGGAAGTTCAGGATGTTGACACTGAAGCAGATCCTCACGCAGATTTGCCCCGAGGACTGGTTCTTCTCGCTGGATCTGAAAGATGCTTACTTTCACATCCAGATAGCCCCACATCACAGACGATTCTTGAGATTCGCGTTCGAGGGTGTGGCTTACCAATATGCAGTCCTTCCCTTTGGGCTGTCTCTAGCTCCACGCACTTTCACGAAGTGCATGAACGAGGCACTTTCCCCTCTGAGACAGATGGGAATCCGCATTCTGAACTATCTCGACGACTGGCTCATTCTAGCCCAGTCGCGAACCGAGCTAGACCACCACAGATCCGTGCTCCTGAGCCACTTAGAGTGCCTAGGACTCAGGGTCAATTTTGCCAAGAGCTCACTGCTCCCCAGCCAACGTATTATGTTCCTGGGAGTGGTTTTCGACTCAGTCCGCATGAGGGCGGTCATATCACCAGAGCGCGCTCTGGTACTTCAGCAGCTCGCGGCCTCTGTCAGGAACAAAGCCTGTTTCCCTCTGAAGTTCTTTCAGAGGATGCTAGGGCTGATGGCTTCCGCCTCCCCAGTTTTACAGCTTGGCCTCCTACGAATGCGGCCCCTGCAATACTGGCTGAAACTCCGGGTCCCACCTCACGCTTGGCGGCACGGCCGCTTTCGCGTCAGAGTCAACCAGGCCTGTTTAGCAGCCCTGGAGCCTTGGATGAACCCTGTTTGGTTCAGCCGTGGAGTACCCCTACAGGTGGTTTCCAGAAGGACGGTGGTCTCAACAGATGCGTCCAACCTGGGTTGGGGCGCTCTGTGCGAGGGCAGACCAGCCTTCGGCTCGTGGTCGCACGAGGACAGCCATCTCCATATCAACTGCCTCGAGATGCTGGCGGTAGAACGAGCCCTTTGATCTTTTCAGGCAATCCTGGAAGGGCGCCATGTCCTAGTCCAGTCGGACAGCATGACAGTGGTGTCCTACATAAATCACCAAGGTGGCCTTTCGTCCAGCCGCCTCTACATTCTGGCAAAGCGCCTCTTGGAATGGGCATTAACCAGGTTGCAAACGCTCAGGGCGACACACATACCTGGCAAGTTGAATCTGGGAGCAGACATGCTTTCGCGGAGCAACGTCCCCTCGGACGAGTGGATGCTCCATCCCCAGACGGTTCTCAAAATCTGGGAGGTTTTCGGGAAGGCAGAGGTCGACCTCTTCGCCTCAGAAAGCAACTCTCATTGCCCAACTTACTTTTCAAAGGACACAGATGCGCTGGCCCACGACTGGCCCAGCCTCCTTCTTTATGCTTTTCCCCCGATCGCTCTGGTCCCTCAGGTCATCAGACGAGTCAGGGAAGACAGGCACAGAGTCCTCCTGGTGGCCCCACTCTGGAGGAGCCAAGTTTGGTCCTCGGAGCTATTCAGGCTTTCCATGAAAGCCCCATGGCCGATCCCCCTGAGGCGGGACCTCCTCTCTCAGGCGAACAGGACAATCTGGCACCCGCAGCCAGAACTCTGGGCTCTGCACGTATGGTCCCTCGATGGGAGCCTCTGAGCCTCCCCGAGGACGTGCTGCATACCATTGCTCAGGCTAGGGCCCCGTCTACGAGACGCCTCTAGGCCCAGAAATGGTCAGTCTTCATTGACTGGTGCTCCACACGGAACGAAGACCCTGTTGAGTGTGACGTATCTCCGATACTGTCATTTCTCCAAGAGCGTCTGGACAAAGGTCTCACCCCTTCCACGCTCAAGGTGTACGTAGCAGCCATCGCAGCATTTCATGCTCCTATTGCTGGCCAATCAGTGGGTCGAAACGGCCTCATTGTGCGTTTCCTGAGAGGTGCTAGGCGGTTGAAGCCCCCACGTCCTCTCACCGCTCCCACTTGGGACCTTCACACGGTCCTTGAAGTGCTCAAAGGACCTCCCTTTGAACCGCTGCGGTCAGCTGGCCTTCGGCCCCTAACGCTCAAAACCGCTCTGCTACTTGCTCTAGCATCGGTCAAGCGTGTTGGCGATTTGCAGGCCCTCTCGGTGAGCCCTGCATGCCTTGAGTTTGGGCCCAATGACTCAAAGGTCATTTTAAAACCCAGGCACGGCTACGTACCTAAAGTGCTCTCAACGCCATTTAGAGCGCAGGTAGTTTCTCTCTCGGCTCTGCCTCCGTTATCAGGTAAGCAAGAGCTGAATTTACTCTGCCCAGTGAGGGCTTTGAGGGTATACACTGAGCGGTCACAGTCGTTCAGGCAATCTGACCAGCTTTTTGTCTGCTTTGGTGGCCGCAACAAAGGGTCTTCTGTCTCAAAGCAACGCCTCTCGCGTTGGATAGTCGACGCTATCGCTCTATGTTACTCTTCTATGGGCCTTGAGTGCCCCATAGGAGTAAGAGCCCACTCCACTAGAGGGATGGCCTCTTCATGGGCCTGGTCTGGTGGTGTCTCTATCAAGGACATCTGTGAGGCGGCCAGTTGGTCCTCGCCGTCCACTTTTGTCAGAGTCTATAACCTGGACATCCCGACCTTGCACGCTCGGGTTCTTTCGGTTTGATACGACGGCCTCTTCAGACTCCGTCATCATACCACCTCCGGGGAGCTTGCTCCCTCTTAGCAGTGTTGCGTCAAGGGTTCGACGGCTCCGGCCCTCTCACTTATCCTCTGGGCCCCAGGGTGTTCAAGATAAGTCTTTTCGTTCCCTACCGTGGCACGGCGCGGTTGAATTCGGCGCGGTTGAATTCGTACCCCATACGCAGTATGAGTGGAGTATCGAAAGGGAACGTACTCGGTTACGAACGTAACCTCGGTTCCCTGAGATATGGAACGAGTACTGCGTTATATGCCGTGCCACGAGGCTGCGGCTTCAGTGTCGTCGCTTCAGTCGTATGACCTGATTTCCTCTGGCGATTTGCCTGCTTATATAGCTATGCGCCCCGCCCCTTTTTAGCGGGCTTTGGCGCGCTGCATCGCCACAGGCTCGCGCAGCTACGCAGCGCCGTCATTGGTTTTAAAAAAGTTTACAGATTAAACCAATGGCAGTGCAGTTGCACTGCGTTATTGAAAAAGGCTTCAGTATTGAGGAAAAAAGGAGCTTTTCCCCATACGCAGTACTCGTTCCGTATCTCAGGGAACCGAGGTTACGTTCGTAACCGAGTACGTTATTGTATTAATTCTAATAGTTTAATGATAACAAACCAGTCTGGTACAATGTTTATTTCCAACAATCTGTGTTTTAGAAATCTGTAAGTCATTTCAGTGTAAAAGACCATAAGACTTGATAAGACCATAACTAAAAGATAATTATTAACCTTTTATTTGAGGTCCTATCAGGTCTGGAACACAAAGCTAGTTTAAATAAATGTCACTGAAATAAACCTGGGGGGCACGGTGGCTTAGTGGTTAGCACGTTCGCCTCACATCTCCAGGGTTGGGGGTTCGATTCCTGCCTCCGCCTTGTGTGTGTGGAGTTTGCATGTTCTCCCCGTGCCTCCGGGGTTTCCTCCGGGTACTCCGGTTTCCTCCCCCAGTCCAAAGACATGCATGGTAGGTTGATTGGCATTTGATTGTCCGTAGTGTGTGATTGCGTGAGTGAATGAGAGAGAGTGTGTGTGTGTGTGTGTGTGTGTGTGTGTGCCCTGCAATGGGTTGGCACTCCGTCCAGGGTGTATCCTCCCTTGATGCCCGATGACGCCTGAGATAGGCACAGGCTCCCCGTGACCCGAGGTAGTTCAGATAAGCGGTAGAAGATGAATGAATGAATGAATGAATGAATGAATGAATGAATGAATGAATGAATGAATGAAATAAACCTTTTGCACATATTTAGGTGAATTAAAAGACAATCCACCAGAGAAGGATGTTCTACAGGAGCCCTTACAGTCTTCTCAAAGAGAGGAGGAGGGGTTTGAGGTGAGGAGCAATGATCTACATTCTTACTTGTAGTCTAAATTTTATATTAATCAGACCCTTCAATATTTCCCAGGTTTTTTGTGATTGTCCAAAAAAGCTTGATTTCCCTGCAGATTTTTTTAAATGTGTTAAGCACACACGGGTAAGACACATGGGTAATTACATCCTATTACAGCTGTATAGGAGCTTCACACTGTTTGAGGAAACAAACAAACTCTACCAAGGAAAGGTTGTGGAGACAGTTTCATATCACAGGTCATACACCATTACAAAACTACTGCCCAGAGAAATCTGATCAGAAGTGGTCTTCATAGAAGTTCTGATATGGAAACTATGGACTCGACTATACACAAAAACATAAGAACTAGGTGCAGAAAAATGGCAGCAGAGAAGATCTGTAGTCAGTTCTCCTAGATGATTGGTCCACCCTACCTTAAAACACTGTGTGCAAGTGAACCTAGAAGAACTGATGCTGTTGGATTTCTCTTCTGTTCATTTACTTTGCATTTTGTTAAGTGATAAATATAAACTGTTAATACTTCTATTTTTCTATATTTTTTAACCTGTCTAAAACTTTTGCACAATACTGTATATAAAGCCTGTTATCTTAGTGTAATTAATTAAATGAATGTAATTATCATAAGATCAGCTTGTACCTACTGTAACTGTACTATACTGAGACTAAAGGTTTAAAAGTGATCTATCTCAGGTCCATTTCTCACTTATAATATTTTTATTTTCTAGATTTTGTCTGAACGTCAAGATAAAGGTATGAGAACTGTTTTAAAAATGTCAGTAAAGTCAAATCGTCAGTTATTTTTCTGTTTTATTATGTGTAATGAGCTCTGAAGCACTGGACAATGTGTAACCACAGAAAGTTTATACAGCCCTTTAAACACAGTTTCCTTTCAGTGTTAACATTTTTGAAAATCTTTTTTCTTTAGTGTCACACTATTGGCCAGATAATCAAGACAGGTACGAATAATTTTATGTGAAAAATTTAGATTTTTGTCTCCAATGGTGCATTGTTTATAAAAGAGAAATCACTCACTCTCTCACTCTCTTGTTTCCTGCCTTTTCAGTTATAAAAGTTGTATTACTTGCGAGTGAATGTGAATGACACTAACAATGTCCTTTTTGAACAGCATTTTCTCAACCCTGTTATCTTCCTTTACCTGCTCTCTGACTTCTGTTAGATGATCTTGTCTAAGTGATTGTGCTCTCTAACTCTCTGTAACACTTTAGGAACGAAAACTGCATTTGTGTGAAGTTTTATGCTGCTCTTCGGGAGGGAGTTGGTTCTTCACATGATAAGATGCATATTGTATTCTCTGACGGAAATAAATTTGAGATGAAGCCAATAAGGTAAGTTCATAAATGACATTTTACACCATAAAAGGAACTTTTATTATTAAAGCACACACTGCATTCATATGTTGTGGTATTTTACTCACTCTCCTAAAAGTACAATTTCAGTCAGTTTAAATCAACAAAAAGTAGCTGCAATATGAAGCTGCAGAAAAAGTGCAATGAGTTTTCATTATTCAAAATGGATGTATTTGTTGTTAGGAAAACAACACAGTAATAATTGATTAAGGCTGCAGTTTTTATTTATTTAATATCAACCTCTCATGACATTCCATAGTGTGTTTGAGTATATTAACCACCAAAACATAAATTCCTCCATGATATAATGTGGTGACATATTTGACATCTTATTTGTTCTTATGTTATAGAAAAGTCTTCATCTTTTTCAGAACTTTACAGGAATAGAATTCATAACATCAAAATAGCGTGCCAGAAAAATATAGTGTCATGCCACAAGCCATAACTGTCCACCAAATTAAAACCTCGGAACTTCAGCATTTGTATAAAAGTGAATTTAGATATAAACTGTATAAACTGTTTCTGTTTCCCCAGATCTGATGAAACTGGTCGGATGTTCAAACTTGACCTTTTTTTTGACAAGTCATACACACAAAATATTTGTTACACATACTGTCTTACTGATGAACAAGACAAATTTGAAACCCTTGAATATGAAAATCAGAAATACAAATACAGAACATTGGCCAGAGACATCACTGAGAAGGATAAAGGTAAGATTGTTAACTAACAACTAAATGTATATTAGCATATCACTAAAAATTGGTTAAAAATATTGTAAAAAATATATATCCACAAAATAATTCAAGTGATCCACCTTTACTGACTGTTTTCTGTCCCTGTGGAAGAAATCTGAAATCATGCACATGGAAAATACCTTCGTCATCAATCACCACTGGGGAAACATAAGACTATGAATACAAAACATACAGATGGTTGTTGACAGCACAAGATTATTATTATCAAAAGAATAGTAATTGACAATACCATTCAGCCTAATCAGAACCAGAATTTAACACCCACATGAGCATGCATGTTTATACAGCTCTTGACCATGATTAGTTTCCCTGGGTTTACTATTTATGGGTATCTGTTTAAGAAAAGTGAATATTTTTGTTTTCTGTTACAAACTACAGACACAATTTCTCCCAAAATCTAAAACAAACATATTGTCTAAAATTTTAATTTAGAGCATTTATTTGCAGAAAATGAAAACTGGTCAAAATAAAAAATGCAGTGTTTTCAGACTTTAAATCAAAATCAAGGGCCTATTCATTTATAAACCACACAGAAATAATGTTTTAACTTTAAGTTTAAAAATCAGTATTTTCTGGAATAACCTTGATTCACAGCTTTCATGTGTCTTGCCCTGATCTCCACCAACCTTTCACATTGCTGTTGCGGGACTTTATACTGCTTCTGTTACAAAAATTCAAGCAGCTCAGCTTTGATTGATGGCAAACAGTTGTTTTCTCCCTCTGCCGGTCTGTAGCTATGTTGTCTCCAGTGTCTGCAGCTGGACGCAACCTGAGACTCAGTGTCCCTCTGTTAGTATAACCAGAACTGAACCCTTCTTTTCTTCACTCAAAACTTTTTTTAACTCTTTTAGAATAGACAGTATTATTTGACTCCTATTACTTTTGCAGTACTACTAGCATTGAATTTGCCAGCTGGTCCTATAGGAAGAGAATACTGATGACATCAGAAGTGGTTTTTATCCTTTTCCTTGTCTACAACATAAGAAGGATTCGGCCATTTTTGTCCACACAGGCTGCTCAGGTACTTGTTCAGTCTGTTGTCATCTGAAGACTGGACTACTGCAACCCACTGCTGTCAGGTCTACCTATGAACGCAATTCGTCCTCTGCAAATGATCCAAAATGCAGCTGCATGATTGTTTTCAACTCGTGTTATCTTAAGTCTGTAAATCAGTGGACCAGAGTTTATGTATTCAATGATAGAGACGTAAAAGCACTTTTGTACATTTGCAGCTGCCAAATGCTATAAATGTAAATGTGAATGTAGATGTACTGATGTACATAAAAAATTTTAATTTATAAATACAGATGTTCTTCATGTTCAGAATACAACATATGTACTGATATATTATTGTATGTGTTTGAGAAATATTTTGTATTTCTTATATTTACAGTCTTTCACCAGTTTGATGATGTATGCATGCAAACAGGAAAATGGTCTTGGAAGAAGAAAACTACAGTGCTTAACAAAATACGATCCAAATTCATTCGTGCAATGTTAACACAGCTGATGAACTGCACAAATGAGGATTTATCAGAGATGCAAACTACAGCTTTATTTTTTCTTACTTGTGTTCAATCAAGACGTGTTATTGACTCTGAATTGCACATAATACTAACATCCTGGGTAAGTACAGGTGGAATCAGTCTGTATTGTTTGCCAGTTTAAAAGAGCTTTGATGTGCCACATTATATGTCTGAATCATGGAAAATTAAATAATTTATTTGATTATTTGGAATTCTTTTCATTTTTAGGATGATGTAAAGAAAATTCTGGACAAAGCATTTCTGCATACAATTAATGAGTCAAAAACGAACAATCCAGTTCAGTATGTTCTTGCTGCAGCAATTCTTGCTCAGTTCTTTCAGATTCAACCTGAGAAAGTTACAATGGAAAAGCTGTCTGGAATTGTCAAACAAAATGGTGAGCTGCACGGCCCGCTGACAAGTCTCAATGACACAGTGAGATTGTGAGTTCATTTTTTCATTAATTGTTGCATTTTAAAAGTTTTTATATTACAGTAGTATCCTACAGAAGAGGTGGTTCTTAAGACACATTTTGTATAAAACATTATTGTTTAATGTCAGAATAATACCATCAGTTTTTCATGACTAAATTTGGATATAAAATGTATATTATAATTCCAAAGATTTGTTCTGATGTAGTTTCCATCTTACAGCTGGTAAACAGTATATATCATCACTATTCTGTTTATTCCATGGTTGCAGAACTATATTACCAGGCATCATACTGTACATGTGGAGGCTATATATGAGTTACTGGAGACTAATAAGAGTGACAAAGCCAAAATAGTGCTAGACGTTGGAAACTGGCTGTGTCTTTGACTGTTATTTTTTTTTAATTTGCTGTCACTTTCAGATTAGTGGGATGGTCAGGATCTAGCCCAGACATTTTGCCATGTGTTTTTTGTTTATATTTTGTGTTCAAGTGTCTTCCCCACCCTTGTCTATTCCTTCCCGCCTCAGCACACCTGTTCCTCATGTGTCAATTTGTCTCCCTATTTATCCGTGCGTTTGGCAGCGTGGAATCCTCGTATTTGTATTGTATTTGTGTGCTCTGTTTTGTTGTTCTATGGTGTCTGTTTCCCAGTTTTGTTTCTTTTGTGGTTTTATGAAATAGATCATGTTTATTAGCTATCCACAAAGACACAACCATTTTCTGACAGGGATCTTCTGAGCAGTGCAATTTAGTTTAATGTAGAATCTTTACTGAATTTATATGTAGACTTCAAACAGCATGAGAAAGCAAATACATGGGGAATAAATGTTCAAGATAGAAGATCTTCAATAAAGAATACAAAAGTTATAGTGGCATCTGTAGCTATGTATAGTTTAAGAAAGAGATTTGTTGTTATAGCAGCAGGACAATGAATTAGATTGTTAAAATGATCTGATATATCAGAGAATTTTTAATTTTTTGTCAAGCTACTGACTATAACTAACTACATCATAAGCCATTTTAATTTTTTAACCCCTTTAATCACCCAATAAATCATCTTGGCCTAGTGGTGCTACTGATGGTTGTCTTGCCAGGGAAGCCAGGCCAAGGGCAGATCAGACCAGTCTTTGCTGGTCATGGAGTATTTCTGCTCAAATGGTAGAAATCTCTCCTCAACAGGTTGTTGTTTAAAAATCTTTTATGTTCAGTATTGTGAAATAAAATCTGACAGTATATGTTTGACTTAGATCTGTAGTTACTGGAATAAAGGATACATTTTCTCCACTGAAAGTGAAAAAAATAAGAGTTTTCCCTGAATAAATAAAATAATTAAATAGACACTCTACATGTTAGTACTATTGATAGTAAAATATAGGAAAAGGGAATAAAATAGGCCATCAGATTTGGATGAATAGTGACCGGGACATGCAGTTCTATGATATTTGAATCACTTATTCACGTTTTTATATAAATGATCATTTTTCATTTATTAATCTTGTTTCTTTTACAGGGAAATTTCTGAAGCTGTACGTTACATGTACTCTCTGGCCTGCCAAAAGTCACCAAAAGCAGCACTTTGGTTTATGGCCCTGTTTTATGCAGTATCTCCAGACTTTGTTAATAAATTAGCTTATAAGCAATATACGCAGGAGAAGCCTGCACACAGGTACAGATACTCACTTTTAGTTTAAATAATAAAAACGATAAACATGGGCAGAAACATTTAAATTCTAGTTTAAATGATGACAAAGAACAATTTGTTTGATTTTTATTGTATGAATTTTAACTTGATATACTAGAAACATTTGATACCCTCTGGTAATACCAGTCAATTTTTTTTCCTTCAAAAGTCTTAAAAAATATCCATAGAAAAAGTCATCTGGATATTTCTTAAAAATGACTTTTAAAACTCTTATTTCTTAAAAATTCAAAATCATATTATGCAGTTTGGGTGATGTCTGTGACATCACTGAACAAGGAGAAGCTGAAGGACAACAGAAGCACTCTTATACAAAGAAATAGTATAGCTATATACTATACTATAGCTATAGCTATATAAATATATATTTTGGACTGAAATAAGTAAATAATGAACTAATTTTATTTGTTGCCTCATGCAATGAAACTGGTGCTTTGCATTTTTTTAATATTTAATTAAATCTCTTATTAAGGGACCTATCAGAAATAATTGAGACACACATTGTGATGATCAAGAGAAAAAAAGAATTCAAAGACACTGTGTTAGACATGTCTAATGCGGGAGATGGACGCTACCTCTTGAAAATCACAGTCAATCCAGAAGAATTCTTGTCACAGCTGATAAAATGGCAGAACTCTATCAGTTTCTATGTAAGTGTTAATTGAGTTTATATGCAGCTCTCTATTTCAGCAGTGTTCAGTTTCTAACCCACAAGCATGACCTAATTTATGTAGTACTGTACGTCCACCTACAGTAGTTGTTTTTGAATCTGTGCTAATCAGTTACACCATAAGAATGGTTTGGATATGCTTTCTATTTGTTTTGTCAGAAACTGCATGAGGATGTCAAAACAGCAGCCTTGTACATTAAGGATTGGCTAAAAGAAAGGTACTTTGAAAAAGACAGATTAATGACTAAATCACCTACTGTACAACACAGTGTACTCCATAATGTTCAGGATAAAAGATATTTTCTTCTGTACTCTAGCCACTTGTCAACTGTTTGGGTATAAATTTTAAACTGCAAAGTGCTCAGATTTGTTTCAGCAGTGCAGCAATAGTAGTTCACTTTGTGCAGCTTTGAGAGATTTTCTGTCTTTTTTGAGATTTTGCTATTTGTCAACATGAGGACCAGAGTTGTGTCAGTGAAAGTTAAGGAAACCATTATAAGGCTGAGAAACAATGATCACAATAAAAAATATCTCCATACACCAGTCTGAGTGATAAAGCATGTGCCAAGTATGTTTTTATTTTTTTAAACTAAAGACAGGAAAAACTGTAGAAAGACCTTAAGGGAACTAACCCCTGAAACAATCAGGAGCTGAAGATGGCTGCAGTACAAATCTGACAGAGCATCACCAGAGAAGATACTCAGCACCTGCTGATGTCTAAAAGCATGTGCACTTTAACCCTATTGTTTGAGGTGAACTTTGAATGCAATGATTATTCCAAACATTATGCAAGGCGCTCCATACAAGGGCATGCAACTAATAAAACAACGAATGTTTCTAATAAAATAACTAACTATATAGTTCTTTAATGTGTACATAAACATAATGTAATATGTTTCCAATAAGCAGCCAAGAAAAATCAACTTCAGAAGTACTGAAGAGGGATGTACGCTCCTGCCTAGAGAAAACGCTGACTTTTCTTGCAAACTCTTTAGTTGACAGAAACTGGAAAGAGCACTGGAACAATGTCCTGTCAGTACTGCAGCTTCTGAATGCATTCACTGACTATCTGGACCACCTTTCAGATGATATGGTAAATAATTCTCTTGACAAATTATACATGTGATGCTGTGTGATTAACTATACTGTAGAATTGTGTTAAAAACAGATTGCACAAAAAAGAGGAGTTACATTTGTAATGAGATGATGAAATCGATATCTAAAGCATGAGTCAACTCTCATATGTTCATATATAGGACATTTGTTAGTAAATACACATCAGACTAGAGGACCATGGACATTGATTATACTGAAGCTTAGCTAAAGTTCAACTTATCAAAATTTTATTTGCATATAGCAAACAAAAGGTTTTCACAAGCTTAAGACAAACACACACAGGCGTAAGATAAACACAAGCGTAACAATTGTGTTTATAAAAATGCATTGGATTAACACTTACATGTCAGAGAGCAGAACAGGAAGTGTTGAATAGCTGAATGCTGGGTGCATTATATTTACTGTATTTAAATATTTTGCAGGATTTGAACACAGACAAACACAGAGCCACTTTTTTAAATCTAACAAAGAATATGTGTGACTGTATCAGACAACACCAATTTGGAAACAAGACCTTGGAATTTAAGGTATGTGTATTTACACTACCGGTAGCAAGTTTTAACAGCCAGATTTTCCCAGTTTTTTATTTAAATTTTAAGTAGTTCAAGTCCAGTCAATTATCCTGAAATGGTACAAATGTAAGTGGCAAAGTAACAGAAGTAAAAAGTTTAGGTTTCTAAAAACTTCAAAATAAACTAAATTTCCGAATTATACAAAATTGCCTTTGCAGGGAGGAAATAATGGGTTAACATCTTGCAACTGATCTGCAGAAATGGAACTCTATTAAGTCTGAAAGTTGATGCTAACTGTTCCTATAGGTATCCCTCTGTCTGTATAAAAGCAGTGCTGGAACAGATTGTGTTACTACACCCTCTTAAACAATATCTGTTTACTATGTTAAAGTATGTTCACCTGTTATATCTGGAAAAGGTGGCTACTTTGAGTCAAAAAATATAGATTAAATTAGATGTCATGGTGTGTTTTTTTTATATTTGTTTATTTCTTCTATGCTTTAATTACAGAGTACATTACAAGTTTAAACTTAAAAGTGGAGGTGTTCAGTAGTGTTCTTTTGATTGTAATAATTCATTTTGGTTTAACAAAATAATTTTAAATTTGAATAATCTAGGATAAAAGCTTGCTACTATTTTGGGACCATATTCAAATTAGTAGCAAGCATTTATCCTAGATTTATTCAAATTTAAAGTATTTTGTTAAACCAAAATGAACCAAAATTTTGGGACCATATTCAAATTCAGGTTTCTGTGAGCAGTGAGGATTTCATATTGACATTGTGTAGGCTTAGATGTGGTCTAGGTATCAGTGGTGGTCGTTTAGGGGGTTGGCCATTATTTAAAAGAAAGTTTTCATTATTCACATTCTTATACCGTTATCATTAGCACATTTGTGAAAGAATTCTGGCAACAATTGTTCTTAAAAGTGTTAATTTCACCAAATAGCATATAATGAAAATTAAAATGTCATTTTAAAATCAGCACAGCCAAAAGACAAAAAGCGGGCTTGACTTATTCAGCCACTGAGCTACCACCACCCTATACATAAAATATAATCTAAAAAGTTTTGCAGATTACGCTTACACAGTAGTAATGTTTTGTGAAGAATATGATTTCTTTTTCAGCACTGGAGTGCAGTGTTTAAACTTCAATTGCCAAAAGTTTGGCAAAAACACTGGGAGGAAGTTCTAAAGAAGCAATTCAAAGAATATCTACAAAAGGCAAGTTTTATTTTAAATTAGGGACCCAACAAGAACACATAGTGAATAACGGCCTTTGTTCTACCAACTAGAATAACAAATATACAAGAGTATACAAATGAAATGTATCATGATGTATCAGTTACCTTACAGAAAGTAAAAACAAGATAATCTATACAGAAGAATGTAGTACATTGTAGTTATTGCAGTATCGGCTTTAGTATGTTCATTGATTTCAGTAAACTGTTGATTTTCATTAATTGTTTTCCACATAGTTTAAATCTTTATACTATTTATTTACAATTCATGTTTTAGCATTCTCATGATTTATATAATTTCTGTGTAACTGTATATCTACATTTTTATATCTTTTATATGTATACATTTTTTATTTTTTTATTTTCTTTAACCAGAAAAAGATAACTGATCAAGTTCGATACTGCTGTACTTATGCTGATCTTTGTCCAGCAATGGAGGACTGCTTGTTAACTTGTGCTCAAAATGCAATTAACAAGCAGGTCACTGAGGTAAGGTTCATTGAAGGTATATGTTTTCAACATACCTTCAAATTGAGAATGATTAGTAACCTGATAAGCAAAAAGTTTATTATTTTATTATTTTGAGAATAAACATATGGACGTATTGTTTATCGTTACATGTTTTTTTTTGTAGCTGCAAGTTACACTACTGCAAAACACTGATCTCTTTCTGGATGAATGTCTATGTATTAATTAGTGCAAATTAAATGAAGTTGTCTACTTGCAAGGGGGGCATGGTGGCTTAGTGGCTTAGCGGTTAGCACGTTTGCCTCACACCTCCAGGGTTGGGGGTTCGATTCCTGCCTCCACCTTGTGTGTGTGGAGTTTGCATGTTCTCCCCGTGCCTCGGGGGTTTCCTCCGGGTACTCCGGTTTCCTCCCCCGGTCCAAAGACATGCATGGTAGGTTGATTGTGTGTGAGAAATGCAATTGAATTGAGATAGGCACAGGCTCTCCGTGACCCGAGGTAGTTCGTATAAGCGGTAGAAAATGAATGAATGTCTACATGCAAAGCACACATACACAAACCATCAACACTTTTAGTTCATTAACATCAGCACTGGAAGCAACACACTTCAGATATCAGGCACCCAGTGCCATGTGTAATGTGTAAAAACACTGCAGCAAAATGTGTAAAAATTTAATAGCCAGACCTAAATTGAGCAGTTTAAATTTGTGTTTTTTCCTTTTTAGAGCAATCAGAAAGGAAGCCAGTCTACTTGGGTGAGACTTCAGTAGTCAAACAATACAAGTCTAAAACAAATTATAATTATTATTATGGATTGTTTTGTGATATGATCTTAACAAATGAAATTTGATGTTAAACAGAGGGAGCTCCTTAACATAATATCAGAGTCTACTAAACCTGGACTACTGTCCTTCATTATCCAAAGCAAGCTGCGTGACCTAGAGTGGAGCGACAAGGACTTTCTTTTCCTTCTGTATGATGAACAGCTGAAAGATGTTTTTCGTACAGTCTGTAAGATATTGTTTCTTTTTCTTTTTACTGATGTTTTTTGTCATTTGTATTTTTGTATGTCTATTTGAGCTTTAACTAATGATGATTAGTTTTAAGACTATTGATGACACAGTATTGGAATGTGAATAGTCAATACCAGTACAGAAAATGACACCATAACAAAAACAGACATCTAGCAGACACTCCACTAAAATATTTGTGAAACATGGTCAAAAATAAATAAAACTACAACATATGGTAATAGACTAAACAAAGTACTTATAAATTGTAATAATAGCCTTAAAGTACTTAACAGTAATTATATATTTCTTAGCAAATTTCTTCATGTTAACTGTGAACAGCTTAAGTAATATAACCTAAAACATAGTGCTAAGTCTTAGAGTAAACACACTGGTTGTAGAAAAACTTGCTGAGTAGCATAGCAACCTGATGCTTTTTGTTAGACTTTTCCGTCAGACTATATATCATTTTATTTCCTGGTATTTACATCTGGATGTGTTAAACAGCATGGAGGCAGACCACCCCATTTTAGGTGAACTGTTGTATTGTAGTATTGAAATTGTACTCTTCTAATAAGTACCCTAATTTAATGGTCTGCTGATTGACTTGAGGGGGGCACGGTGGCTTAGTGGTTAGCACGTTCGCCTCACACCTCCAGGGTTGGGGGTTCGATTCCTGCCTCCGCCTTGTGTGTTTGGAGTTTGCATGTTCTCCCCGTGCCTTGGGGTTTCCTCCGGGTACTCCGGTTTCCTCCCCCGGTCCAAAGACATGCATGGTAGGTTGATTGGCATCTCTGGAAAATTGTCTGTAGTGTTTGATTGTGTGAGTGAATGCGAGTGTGTGTGTGCCCTGCGATGGGTTGGCACTCCGTCCAGGGTGTATCCTGCCTTGATGCCCGATGACGCCTGACCCGAGGTAGTTCGGATAAAGCGGTAGAAGATGAATGAATGAATGAATGAATGATTGACTTGACTCTAAAACCTTCCTCTATTTCTGCTGATGAAGTCCTGTGTTGAGTATCAGTGTGTTTTGAAAGTTCCTTCCAATTAAATTTGATTAATTTCTCTGAAAATGAACAGACAGAATGTTTCTCTTGACATTCAGTAAAACATGGTGGTGGTATCATGGCATTGGCTTTCACTGCTGCTGAACTACTGATGGTATCAGACAACGTTTCTTTAGAAATATGAATTTATTCTGCCGATACCTTCAGGAGATTCAGCAGCCACAAAAGCCCATGCCATGACACCACCACTGCCATGTTTTACTTATAAGCTTGTATGTAATGCATCTTGAGCAGATAGGGCTTTCTCCATATTTTGACCTTTCTATCACTTTGGTAGAGGTTCATCTTGGTTCCAGTCACATGTATCAGTATCACTTGTGCGATACAAGATGTGTAGTTGTGAACAAAATGTCAAGTTCTAAGTTGTTTAACACCTCTAGATGTAAATATCAGGAAATGAAAGCTAAACTTCTGATCTGAAGTAATTATACTGACGTACTTGTCCCTTAGCGACACATGTTTTCGGATTGCGTAGGAAACCCTGTGCGCCCCCGCTAAGGAATGTGTATTATTTGGCACGGGGTCGTGTTGGAAACACAAGATCAACTATCAAAGTCAACTAACAAAGGCTCCTATCCAAGGTCTTCTACTTAATCTATTGTTTGAATCTTTAAATGAAGGAGGCAGACTTAGACCTTTTTTCATTATCCCCACAATGGGAGGCCTTGTTTTTATTAAAAGTAGTGTAATACAAATAGGTGTGTGTAATATATGTAAAATAAAAAGAAAAAGTTACAAATAAAAACTCCTTCAAATAATCAAACAGTACTAGAATAAGTAAAAGGTATTAAGATGCAAAGATTATAACAAACCAAGAATCACTCTCCAAGTGTAAAGTGTCCAAGTGTCTTTAAGTGCACCTAAAGTATAACATGCACTAAGGCTGTCTGCAATAGAATGCACACACAATGTGATTCAAGGCGGGCTTTTATACTTTTTTACTGTGGCCAGTTAGATTTGGCTGTCAGGTTTGGTTGGCTTTGTGCCTTTTAGACGGCTACCATCTTATTTCATAAACACTTCTCGGTTTCCCAAACATATCTCGCCAGCGACTCTGTGTGTGCTACTAATGTCTTTTTTCCACTATTCCCAAGGTTAACATTTTTATATATGGTCATACTTCCTGCGACTTCTCAGGCTGTGATTATATAGGACTGAAGCTTTCTCTCGCCGTGGAATTTGACAGCGAGCTATAAAACACTGCGCTTACAGATTACTCCCCGCAAATATTCAGAAGGCTTCATTTCAACAGCAGGCCTTGAAACACTTTGCGTGCAGATACTCCCAGTAATACACAGTAGGCTTTATAAGCGTTTACTACAAGAAAGTTTACAGTAAAATAAACAATATTGATCTAATCAACTCTATTTCATGAGAATACATGATTATAAGAAAAAGAAAAGCATTTCAGAATTTTCTTGAACATTCTGAAAATAAAACATAATAACACATAATGCATTATAATCTTCTTTTCTTTTGGAATCTTCTTCCAGCTGTCTAGGTACAGCGTCTGATCCCTCTGTGTTTTCTTCTAAACCCTCATATTCAAATCTTTCAACTATTCAACCAATTATTCAACCTTTTGTATTTTTGCATTCTTTGTTTATTCACCTTACGTTTTGCTTTTCTTTCCCTATTTCTCCTTCTCTTTGTATTATCTATGTCCGTCTGTCTTCTGACGGATAAGTTAATAATCGGTTGTGGTGTATCTTTATATTTATTATTATTTATTTGCTGAGAACCAGTATTAAGAGAACCAGTATCAGGTATGTAGAGTCCTGTAACTCCATCCCGTACATGCCAGTGTCTGATAACATCTCGTGCATGCCACTGGCTCTCAACAGATCTATCATCCGGTGATCATCTTTTGATATCAAACTTTTGTCCTCAGAGTGTGTCAAAAGAAGAACTTGCAGTCCCAGTACTTTAAGGAGTTCTGTGTGTGATGGTCCAGTATGTTTGGCAATATAGTGTAATTAAGTTGCTGTTTGAAAATACTATGAACCTGGTGGACAGGTTTACTCAAAGCGGAAGCTGTCATACAGATAGCCCAAAATGCCCTAAATGTACCTGGTGAGCCGGGAAATTGGCCCTTTAATGTTCAAACATCATTTCTCTAATCCTAAAGAACTGAAACAGCAAGTCCAATTTATTTAGTTCAAGACCTAGTCTGCACTTGCAAAATGTAGGTTACTGTCATGATGGAAGCACCTGTCTCGTCCTCCGATCACCACCAAAGGGAACCGTCCCCTGAGTATTAGCTTTTCCGGACTACATTTCCCATAAGCCACATGCCGGGACAGATTACACCGCCACCTGCGGCCAATTACACAGTGCCTATTTAAGGCAAACTTGAACTTGACTCCAGTGCGAAGTCTTGATTTGCTACGGTTATCTTACTGAGCGTTTCCTAGTTGTTTCTGTTTCTGGTTCTTTGATCTGTTTCTGTATTTTTGCCTTACGACTGTTTTCTGCCTGCCCTGACCTTTTGCCTGTTGTTCTGACCACGTCTTTGCCTTGCCTACTCTGTTGTGTTTGCCGGTATCGAACTCTGCCTGTTGTTTACGAGATTGTCAAATTAAAGCTGCAAATGGATCCTCAGTCTTACGACTCGTCATTACAGTTACAGTGTATTCAAAACAATTCTGGTGAGTAATGAGACTTTTGCACATCTCTGCAGACAAAAAGCACATGGAAAATATCTGTATGGCACGTCTCCCAACAAAACAACTAATACAGAAAGCTCACAAACTAATAGACCAACTAATCGAGGAAATGATAAACAAGTCAATATCATGCAGACTGCTGAATGAAATCATTAAAAGGAAACAACATGCCAACCATTACTTCCTAAGTAAGTTTTAAAGTTTTGATGTTCTTAAATTCTGCCTTTTTTCTAGTTCCCATCTCAACACCAAATATATATATCTTAGGTTGAAAAAATGTGTACTTGTGTCCAACATATTTCACCTGGAAAGGACAGAAGATGAATATCTTATGAAGGAGACAATCTAGTGTTTAAATCACACATCTCCCATTTTGCCTGTAGCTGAAATTGTCGATCATGTGACAAATAACTGTTCATTTCATTCATTTATATACATTGCATTGGTTACATTTTATGCATTAAATAATTAATTTTTGTTAGCTTATGTGATAAAGTCCCACAGAGTGTTGAACTTTTTAACAAACATTTCAATGTTCTCTAAAACCAAATGATTTTTATGAAAACTCTTCCTGTATAGGAAAAAACGTGGACAAATTTTTGAAGACAATAAAGGAAGCAGAGGAGGATTTTAAAAAATTTGAAGGCCAGAAAAGAAAAGTGAAGGTGCTCTATGACCTTAACCAAGGCATGCCAGGTATAGTGTCTGTTTCTTTTTGAACAGTTGTATTTCAATCTTCCAACATTTTATATTTCACTGACAGTATCATTCTTTACATGTTTAATATTTAAATAAAATACATTTTTTTCTGTCATACAGTATCTGTTACCTGTTTGGTCTGTGGTGAATTTATTAACACTAAAGACTAAGTTTTCAGCACTAAAACATTTGTTTATCATTGTTTTTCAGTCGATGTAATACAACTTGAGACAACTTTGTCAATCGAGCTTGACAAGGAGGAACGATCACTGAAAACTATCATGGGCATGTTGGCCAGCGACGAACTTGGAAGTGACACATATTTGGTCAATATTCAGGCATTTGAAAAGATTGATTTTCTGTCTAAAAGCACATATTTCAAAGAACTGTGGAGAGAAACAGCAAAACAAGCCAAGAACACAGAGTTTAAGGATGTTCCATTAATTCCACTTGACCAAGTCTACGATAATATTTACAAACCAGCCTTTGAAGAATTTAAAAACTCCTACAAGGCCTTGAGGGACCTCTCGATGACTCTTCAGGACTTGAAGAGTAAACTGGGAAAATATTTAGATAGCATGTCAAACGAACTGAATACAATGGCTGAGGTGTTCAGTGAGGATCCACGTGAATGGATTCACAAGACAGATAAACACATTAAACTTTATAGAACTCTTCAGTCTGCAAAAGAAAATGCAGAAGTGATCATTGAACTAAAAAATAACCTCGGGCTGTGTGGAGAGTTTGATGACATTGATAAACTCAAGGTATGCAGAATAGAAAGAATTTCAACTGCTGAATGCTTTGTTTTTCTTTTGCATGTTTAATGAGTTTACACTGGAACTAGATCTAAATTTGAAAGTGAGTTGATTTTTCCCCTAGACCTAGTTACTTTTCAGGACAAATTAGGATTTTAAACAATTGTCCTGAATATAAGCATTATTAAAAGCATATAGACAAAACTGGATCAAGTCAAGATAAAAGATCATTACAATTGAAACTGAAAAGATTGACCTCTTTTCCATCTGTCATGGAACAGCAATGCTTGTAATCATAAATATTCTTCTGATGTTACATATTAAACTATAGTAATATGTAATTACAGAATATGGACTTCAGTTGCTTGTGTGATCTCACTGAAAATGTGGCCAAAGCTGGACACGAACTGAAGAAAATTCCAAAGGAAACAAATAGCTTTCTAAGACAATTTAATGAATGCATCAGACGAGGATTCATCTCGTGGATTAAAGAAATTATAAAAGGTAAGTGTTTAGAAACCTTAGGTATAATAGTAATGATAATTTAACTTAAATGTATTAGGCAAGTATAATTGATTTGACATGTTTTAAAAGGAATTCTGATTATAATTTTTGCCTCATCTCGTCTTTGTTCCGTGATTTCATGTGTTTGTTTTGTTTACCTTTGTTTTGATTCATGCCTTGTCTCTACCCCTGTATTGTCACTGGTAGTTGCACTGATGTGTCTTGATTATTTTGACCTTGTTATTGCCTAATGCCTTGGATTGTCCACCATTCCTGACAAACTGCCACATGCATTCTCCACCATGAACATTTTTTGTGACAAGATTTATGTTATTATAAGAATTTAGAAAATGCTTCCAGATCAATGCTAAGAAATGATTGTTAACCACTAATAAACCACAGTAATTAGTAGTTTATGCAGTACTTTACTTTTACTCTTTAATTTTAGACACCGGAGAGCTAACAGCATTTGTGGAGCTGGCCTCAATCTCTGCTGGAGAAAATGCCATGGACATTGATAAAGTGTGCTATTTCAGAGATGCCTTATCTGCTGCTGCACCACTCATATATCAGTTGTCTGAAAGATCTGGTACTAAAGAGCTCCTGCAAGCTATCAATAAGCTTGGATGTGCTTTGGAAAGTGACCAAGAGCTGCAGAATAAACTAGTAAGATGAAATTTTAAACTCCCTTGTGACAGAAAGTGTACCGGCTATTAGCTGTTGTAAGATGAGAGAGATGCAGTGTATGGCCAAAAGTTTGTGAACTCCTGATTATCACACCCATATGTGGTTCTTCACAATTATACAGATTGTCTCTGTGTGCCATAGCATTACATTTTCCTTTCACTGGAACTAAAACTCAAACCCTCATCTAGCGTGACACTGTGCACAAAGCAGCTCCATACGGACATGGTGTGTTAAAGCTGGAGTGCAAGAACTAGACAGAGCATACTAATGGCACAAAATACATTTTAAAACAATTTAAGCATTTGTCGATAACCCATTGACTATAATCACATTGCTGATGACCTTGAAATGATCTTTGTCAGTGTGCAATGCATTAAGAAATATTCCAACCCCTTCATTTTTTCACATTTTATGTTGCAACATTATGGCAAAATACTTTAAATTATTTGTTTTCCTAATCTATACACAATGATGACAAACAAAAAACAGATTATGCTCAGTTATAAATCAGCTAAAAATTTACAAATTTATTTTAAAAAGACCATTTTCTATGGCAAGTGAAATTTGGCTCAGGTGCATCCCATTTCTCTAAATCATCTTTGAGATGCTTCTACACTTGGAGTCCATTAATGTGGCAAATTCAATTAATTGAATGCAGAAAAATGCAGATAACAAAAATGCAGATAACAAAAATGCAAGTCATAGGGTCAAAGTAACTGTCTGCAGAGCTCAGAGACAATTCAATTCAAGTTTATTTGTATAGCGCTTTTTACAATTGCCATTATCTCAAAGCAGCTTTACAGAACATAAACATAGAACAGAAGGTTAATATAAAGAATAATATAAAGATTAATAGAATACAAAATTAAAGATTAATATTAGATATATTTAGTTCACAATGTATATGTGTTTATCCCCAATGAGCAAGTCTGAGGGGACTCAGGCAGCAGTTGCAAGGAAATACTCCTTTAGATGGTAAAGGAAGAAACCTTGAGAGGGACCAGACTTAAAGGGGAACCCATCCTCTTATGGGTGACACTGGAGGGTGTGATTATAAATATATATTCAAACAAATGTTGTATTGATGCAAAAGATCACATGGAGTTTACATCTCCTCTTTAGTATCGCAGAGTCTAACTGGAGCTGGTAGATCTCTAGATGCCTCAGGACTCACAGAGTCAGCCTCATCTCAGTGGAGGTCCAAAAACTTCATTGCGTGGAAGACGATCGGAGCTGGTACAATTTTTGGGTGCCTCGGGATGGGTAGAAAGAGAGAAGCAGTGGAGAGGGATTAACATATCTGCTGTTCATGAAATGTGCAAGTCTAATGTAATAGTGCACAATATTATGGGATGTATTAAGTGTACGCCTGACTAAAGAGATGAGTTTTTAATCTACATTTAAACTGGGAAAGTGTGTCTGAGCACCGAACACTATCAGGAAGACTATTCCAAAGTTACGGAGCTAAATATGAAAACGGTCTACCACATTTAGTAGACTTATATACTGTATTCTGGGAACTACCAGAAGTCCTGAGTTTTGTGATCTCAGAGAGCGTGAAGGATTGTAACGTGTTAGAAGATTAGTTAGATACATGGGAGCTAAACCATTAAGAGCCTTGTACGTACTGTAAGTAGCAGCAGTTTGTAATCAATTCTAAACTTAACAGGTAGCCAGTGTAGAGATGATAAAATTGGGGTTATATGATTATATTTTCTTGTCCTGGTAAGAACTCTGGCAGCTGCATTTTAGTCTAACTGTAGCTTATTTATTAAAGATGCAGGACAACCACCTAGTACTGCATTACAATAGTCCAGTCTAGAGGTCAGGAATGCATGAACTAGCTTCTCAGCATCGGATACAGACAGGATGTTTCTCAGCTTGGCAATATTTCTAAGGTGGAAGAAGGCTGTTTTTTTAGTAGACAGGATTGTGTCTAGGCATAGGCTACAAAACATTTAACTTTTTGGAGGTTCTGTGGCCTCCAAAATTCTTAAATGGAAGAAGTTTGGGACAATCTGAACTCTTCCCTTACAGTATCTGTTTAGCTTGAGCACATGAAACCACAGTTCTATCTTTAATCTCAGCTTAATATGTTATATCTCTGATATGTTATATCTCTATCTGTCACCTTACATTATAAACATGTTATAATATTTTTAACAGAAAGACTCCTGCACCAACATGGAGTGGCTCAAAATTGCCTATGAGACTCATGGTTCTGTTGAGAGGTCGTCTTTGCAACAGGCCACAGATATCAATGACAATGGGATTTACATAATCAAAATTCCATCTGATGCACAGAGAAAGGTGAAATATTCAAATCTGTTACTTATTACACTCAGTTTATAGCTTATTTACTGAATATATTACAAATGCCCAGTGTTATGCGATTCTCTTTTCTTACATTTCTTCATAGAGCTGCTATATCTGTTTATGGTTTTTTATTTAATTTATGGTTATTTGTTAGAATTAATTTAAAAAAAGAAAAGTAACCAATAGCAAACACTGTATCTAAACTTGTAGATACAAATTTACAAATTCTATCTTGCAAAAGGTGGGGTAGTTGTACTAAATGACTCCCAAGATGCAATCCCTAATGATGTTTTACTTTGTTTTTAAGATTAATCTAGAAAATTGCCTCACATTAAGGTGCAAGGAAAAGTTGTCTGATGGACAGGATGCAAAATACAGAACATACGGTCTTGCTGAGCTTCAAGATCTGCACAACAAGCTGATGCTGATTACTGTCAGTGTTAAAAATCGAGAGGATGAAATCACAACCTACATTGAGGTAGGTTTATGATTGGAGTTATAATGTTCTCCACCACTTTTAGCTGTGATGTGTTTACATATATATATATTAGTTTTTATATATAACTTAAAAACTAAATGGCTCAGAATCAAATGCAAGTTAGTCTCATTTCATTTTTGTTTTCATTCCTCTTCTGGCAAAATCTGTTAACGTTTTTTACTTTTTTCATAGCTTTTTGCAAATTCCAAACATCCCTACTTTTTATCCTATCAATTTGATCCAAATTCTTCCCTCAAATGTCAAGCAAAGTGATGTGGTTAGTAAATACTGGAGTAATGCTAAAGGTTAAACATCTGATTACAAAAGACTTTTTAGAGAATCTGTGTTGTTTTCAACATCTGTTAGCTAGTTATGTAGCTACCTAAGTTAGACATGACAACCTTGACTAATTAAAGAGCAGGGAGGATCATGTCTGGAAGGTGTTTTAAGGAACAGGCCATTACTTGGTAAGGCTGAATATTTAACATATTCCTCTGCAATACAATAGAAAAAATTAAAAATAACCCTACTTTAACATCATTACTCGTGTTTATCAAGACCTTCAGAAAACATGAATTTTAAAGTCAGGAGTGTTGAAACTAAGCTGTGCAGAGCAATAGATCTAACACAGTAATAACTACACTTGCTATTCAAAAAAAAAGGCTATAGTATTGATCTCTTTTTTCAGATTTTGGAGCAGATAATAAATGTGGGAAAGTGCTTCCTTGACTTCCGTGATGCTGGACATATTCTCTTTAAAGACTGGGAGATGACTGCCTACTGCCAACAAACACATGATATTAAAATATGGGTGAAGTTTGGTATTGCGAATGTAGAGATCAAAGGTCACAGATCGTTGCTAGTTGAGTTGAAAGGACTGTGTGAAAGCATGAGGAGCTGTCTCTATGAATGGTTAAAGTACACAGAGCAGAAAAGGAACACTTACTACTACTTAAATTTCTTCACAGCAAAGCAGCTAGTCTATCTGTGTTGCTCTGTGGCTGAATATCGGATTGGGTGGAAGAACATTAGCACTAGTCTTCTCAACATGTTAGCCATCATGAAGGACGACATCCAAGAAAGTGATCTGCAGAACGCTCTCACCAGAGCACTCGAAACCCCAGTTGAAAGTGCTGGATCCCAAGCATCAATCGAGCTTAAGAAGTTCCTCAGTGATTATCCAGACATGATAGAGTATTTTCTCGATACTGGTTTTACAGAGGAAGAGACCAAAGCAGCAATTATATATTGTGAGGAAGATGAGCAAGTAGAAGGAGGAGATACAGACTCAAGGACTGTAGAGGAGTATCGAGACAGTGTGATGCAATGCATTGATGATCATCAGAATGATGAAGAATGGGTCAATGAGTGGTGTGAGAAATACGAGACAAGGCGGGATAGTGTCCTTAAAAATCAAATGAAATTCAAAGGTGGACTCACGACAGAAGAAGTTTCTTTTTCAATGACACAGGAGCAGATTGCAGCAGCATTTGACAACTTGGAAAATTCTGATGAGAAGATTGTAATGCTTTGGAAGACATACCACAACAAACTCTCAGGACTCGTATCAGACAAGTTTGTAGACTTAGATGTTCTTGGAGAAACCATGAACCATCTTGCTAAATCTGCTGAAGTAACTGTGACACGAAAACTGCCAATCACTTTGGAAAGGGGCAAACCCAACCTGATTTCCTGTAAAGATGTTGAAATGCTTCCATTTTGCTTATCACTGTACAGTGATAAAGAGCAGTCATTGCCAACCTATGATGAAATTCTGGTCTGTACCTCTGAGACGACTGCAGAAGAGGTGGAACTGATCATTAGGAGAGCTGTACAACCTGGCAGCACACATGAGAAGATCTACTGCTTACTGAATGCAGACCAACTAAATCATGATGTGTCTCGGAATTTCGAGTCCATTTTTTACAAAAAAACTCAGGAGTCACATGTCCAGGGAGGCGCGTATAAGAACGATTACCAGTTAATTATTTTTTGTGACTCAAAGGCATATCACAGTTATGTTGCCACTGCTTTTGACATGTTTAAGAGGACGGTTACCGAGAATCCAAATCAAAATGAGGGAATTAAACAGTACCTCCTTCACAAGCACCAAACTTCCTCAGAAGCTGGAACTGCATTTACAGAATTGAACCAACCTGATAAATTTCAGCTGAAAACAAAAATCATTTTCTCAGAAAATGCAGGAATGGGTAAGAACCCTTTAAATTATAAAATATAATTTAAGTGTAATAATAAAAATAATAAAATATAATTTAAGTGTAAGTGGCATTTTATACTGATTGTGTGTGTTTCTCAAATCAGCTGAATGTTCTGGACTTGTGTCCTTTTGGACTTGATGATTTTTTTAAATGTGTTCCACAACAGGAAAATCCCTGTATGTGAAAAATCTTGTGAAAGAGTCTGAAGGAAGCCTCAGAAGTGCAGGATTTACTCATAAAACAATCCGTATAAACCAGTCGCACCTGAGGACAGAGGACATTGTCTCTGAGCTGCGGCAGTATGAGGACAAACCCACAGACAAATTCCCGAGAATCTTTCACTTTGACATTCCTCCTGTGGTTAGTATTTTTATTGTATAATATTTTCCCAACATGTAATCTCGATGCCCTAGTTTAAACCAGAATCACAAAGAGAGTAAAGCACTGGTTATTAAGCAGTTATCTTGTGGTTTGCAATTAATTAAGTGTGCTCATGAAGTGCTGAAAAAACATCACAAATAATCCAGAATAAAGGGTTGGTACATCAGTTGTAAAAAGGTGTGTGATCAGTTAGCTGGTAACTGTGTATGTGACACTACACCTAGTGTGTGGGTGTTGTAGTCACTGTTTGTAGTTCATAGTGCATTCTGGGAAATGGAGTTTGATGATGATTCTGGAGATGACATGACAGCTGGGAGTTTCTGTCCTGAGTTGTGTGATGGAGGCCGTTCTGTGACACTGCTAAATGGCGATAAATCGCTAAAGGCTGAGAGACATTCCCCACATCTAGTCTACTGTGAACACAACTCTGCTGTACTGTATATCATTTACTGACTCCCACACTAAATTCTCTGTTCAGGTGACAAAAGGACTGTACACCTTTCTGCTGCAGCTGTTTGTGTTGAGGTGTTTCCAGAGCCCTGATGGGATCATATGGAGATACAATCACTCCCACATTTACTTGGTGGAATACACAAAACGAAAGCACAGGGAATGTGACCGGCACAGCTCTGAGGTAATCACCAGGCTTAGATTTAATGCTGTAAATATGTTGTTTAATGCTAGATACTGCTGATTTCATGTTTGCACTGGATTCTGCTTTATTATAATTCATTTTTATTTCATAAACACACACAAGCTTCTCTAGCAAGTGGGTTTAAACATCAACTGTATATATCCTGTAATGTTAAAAGGCGAGTCCTTCATGTAGTGTATTCATATTTATTCAGTTTTCTAGACATTTAGGAAAAAAACTTGGTTAATTAAAATCTAATGTATTAAAGTTACCTTTTATAAATATTGTATTAAGGTGAATTAAGATCTGGTTTTAAACATTTAGTAAAACCATAACTACTTCTGTAATTATTTTTACTCTCAGATTTCATCTCAAGTAGAAGATGCATTTTTGGAAATGTTGCCATCTGTGAAGTGTCTTTCCCCTGAGGAAACCCTGAGACACCTAGAGCAGCAAGGATCGTATGATAAAAACTACCAGCTCATGGACAATGCAGAGTTTTGTAGTGAAGCCTTTCAGCGCACTTACCAATACTTTAAAATCTACAGACTAAAACAAGACCAACTGGAGAGCTTCTCGTTCAGTCCTGGATCTGTAGAAGATTCACCAAAAGAATGGTTGGAGTGCCTGTTGCAGTTCTGTGACATTAAAAACCCATCTTGGGGAGAACTCAGAAATTTTACACACTTTCTAAACAGTCAGTTGAAGAAATGTGAGCAGTCTATTTTTTGTAGCGCTGCGTTAAAAGATGACCTGACAGGCTTTAAAAAATTTGTTGTGAAATTCATGATGACAATGTCCAAGGATTTTTCCATGAGATCTCTGAAGACATCGGATGACAGTGATGAGGCAGCAGAAGACGGAGCAGCAGAAGACATAGTTCTCAGAGAATTTCAGCTGCGAAGACGATGGGAACAACAGGCACATCCTTACATCTTATTCAATGCAGATAATGAGTCCATGACGTTTTTAGGATTTCACATTCACAATTTAGATGCAGTTGATGCTCAGACTAAGGTGGTAGTGGAAAAGAGGATTATTGATAAGAGACTTTTTAGCCAGTTGTCAGCTCAAAGAGTGCCCTTTAACATTAACTTTGAGCAACTGCTTCGTGTTGAACAACTTGATATTATTGGCAGAGTGCTGGGAGTCAGTACCGTGATGGATCCAGATGATACGTATCAGTTGACTTTAGATAATGTGATGAAAATCCTTGCGATTCACCTTCGATTTGAATCTGACATTCCTGTGATCATCATGGGAGAAACAGGATGTGGAAAGACCCGACTGGTCCAGTTCATGTGTGACCTGCTGAGATCAGGGAAGCAGAGACAAAACCTGATTGTAGTGCGAGTGCATGGAGGCACATCATCAGAGGTCATTTACCAGAAAGTGAGGAAGGCAATCGAGATTTCAAAAGAGAACGAAAAGTATAATTTGGATACAGTGCTGTTCTTTGATGAAGCTAATACAACAGAAGCTGTTAATGCAATCAAAGAGGTGATGTGTGACAAGACGGTGAATGGGGAACAAATTGATGCACCTCGCCTTAAGATCATTGCAGCGTGTAATCCCTACAGAAAGCACTCAAAGGAGGCCATAGAGCAACTGGAAAGAGCTGGACTGGGATACAGAGTCAGAAGTGAGAATACGGAGGAGAAACTTGGGCAGATACCAATGCGTCAGCTGGTCTACAGAGTTCAGCCATTACCACCAAGCCTTACTCCTCTGGTGTGGGACTTTGGAAAGTTAAATGAGCTCACACAGGAGCTTTATATCACACAGATGGTCAAGACTTTCTTTTGCAAAGAAAACCTCCCCAATGCTGAACAGCAGGCTTTATTTACAAAGGTAATCTCTGCCTCTCAGAAGCATATGGCAGAGCTTACTGATGAATGCCGGATGGTCAGTCTCAGAGACATAGAGCGATGCTTGAAAACAGTCATGTGGTTTTATCAACAAAGGCAAGAATTATTTAAGGAAATCGACAAAATTAGAGGAAACAAAGGAGGCATTGATGATCTGGTGCGATCTCTTATTCTTGCAGTCGGAGTCTGCTACATGGCTTCACTAGAGAAACGAAATGAATACTTGGAACAAGTTTCAAAAGCTTTCTCTCTGTCCTGCAGTGATATTCGGACAGAGATTGAGCTTTGTAAAGATGCATTAATCTTAAACGTTGACTGTCCAACTTCAGTGGCAAAGAATAAAGCTCTGAAAGAGAATGTATTCATGATGGTTGTGTGCATGAACTTAAGAATCCCTTTGTTTCTGGTTGGAAAACCTGGAAGCTCAAAGTCTTTGTCCAAGACAATTGCTGCTCATGCAATGCAGGGCAGGGCTTCTCCAAATGATCTTTTTAAAGGATACAAGCAGGCACAGCTGGCCTCATTCCAGTGCAGCCCACACTCATCTCCTGATGGCATCATCTCAATATTCAGGCAGTGTGCACAGTTTCAGAATGAGAAAAATTTGAACGAATATGTTGCTGTTGTGGTCCTGGATGAAATTGGACTGGCAGAAGACTCTCCAAAAATGCCACTGAAAACATTACACCCCCTCCTGGAATACGGATGTGTTGATGATGAAAGTCCTAATGAGTTCAAGAAAGTTGGATTTATTGGAATTTCCAACTGGTCATTGGATCCAGCAAAGATGAATCGTGGTATTTTGGTTCTGAGAACATCTCCTGAGACAGAGGAGCTGGAAAGCACAGCTCGTGACATTTGTTCAAGTGATAAGGAACCAGTCAAGCATGTTGCATGTTTGATTCCAAAGCTTACCCAGTTCTACTTAAAAGTGCTTAAAGAACAGAAAACTGAATTCTTTGGACTCAGGGATTTTTACAGTCTCGTAAAGTTGATTGTGTCTTATGCCGTTACAGAAAATGGCAGTCCATCAGATGAGGATCTAACGAGAGCTGTGCAAAGGAATTTTGATGGTTTGGATTCTCTCAATGTTTTGGAAATTTTTTCAACTCTTTATAAATCAAGAACTAAGAAATGTGACACGGTCTCACTTCTCAGAGAAAACCTGGACATAAGGACCTCAGGATTTACTTCCAGGTACCTTCTTCTGCCGACAATCAATCATGCTGCTCTTCAGATTTTAAAATCCCAGAACATCATTGATGAAAGCAGTGTTGAAATCATCTTTGGCTCAGGATTTCCACATGATGAGGAATACTCTCAGGTTTGTCGCACAGTAAACAGAGTAAAAACATGCATGGAGACAGGAAGGTCAGTTGTCCTTCTCAATATTCAGAGCCTATATGAGAGTCTCTATGATGCTTTGAATCAATGCTACGTTAAATTAGGTGGGAGTTACTACGTCGACCTGGGACTAGGATCCCATAGAGTTAAATGCAGAGTCAAAGATGAATTTCGACTGATTGTCATTGAAGAGAAGAGAACAGTGTATGAGCAGTTCCCAACACCACTGCTAAATCGACTGGAAAAACACTGCTTGGAGATGAGCAATATTCTCCCAGACCATGCTCAGGAGATGAAGACTGAATTGGAGGACTGGCTAAACCTATTTGTTACACGGGATTCAAATGAACGAGACCAGCTCCTTACCACCAGTAGGAAATACGACACTATAGTTGGCTACACAGAAGACACATGCGCGTCTATCCTTCTGGAGTGCGCTCCACAAATATTGTCCCAGGAACTGGATCAAGATGAGAGAGTGAAAGTTCTTGAAAAGGCGCAGGAAATGCTTCTACAGTGTGCAACCCCAGATTCAGTTTTGAGAGCAACTAATTACATGGAGGAACATTCTGAGAGATTTCTTGAGGTGTATTTTGCAAAGCAGCCACATGGCAACCTAATAGAAGCTTTAAGAAAATACAGAGAGACTCAAACTGATGGAATTTCCCTTGAGGTTTGCTTTACATGTGTATTTGTCACCCCATTTTACTTCATAGAATTATATATAATAATGCATTAAATTAATTGTTTTATTATGACTCATTATTTAAAACAGGTATCCACATATTCTCGATTGCTCAATAAAAGAGATGTGAAGAAAATCACTAAGGAGCTTGACATTGTGGAAAGTGATTCCTGTCTCTTCCTGCTGAATGAATTTTACACAGAGCAGTCATTTTCTCAAACAGTGAGGTAATAATGTTACTGGATGTAGTAATAATAATAATAATAATAATAATAATAATAATAATAATAATAATAATAATAATAATAATAATAATACATATATTAACAATAGAAATATCTTAGAATTATTTTACAATGATTTTAAGTAAACAAATTCATCTATACTATTCTAAAAGATAATCTGTAGACTTGTTGGTGCTTTCCAGTATTGTGACCAAAGTGATTTTGTTTCTTCTAGTGAATTTGTTGCTGCTGATGCAGGAGCACGCAAACTCCTGCTTCTGCAGTCTTACTTTAATGATCCAAAACAAAGTCAGCGACTTCTCTTCTGTGTGAGGTAAAAACAGAAACCAATGAATAATATATTACTGTACTGTATGTTCATGGGTTTTGCATGTTTTCAAGCATTAAATTTGTTTATAAGCTGAGTTGGACATTTAAAAACTGCCATTTAAGAAGTAAAGATTAGCAAAACAACCAAGGAATATGTAACCGCGTGGGTGCCTTTCAAGCAAATCCATGGCCACCAGCATGCCTCTTTATAAGCTCTTCACATACCTGCAAGTAGCGTAACTTGCAACACCTGTGCGCGCCGCTATTTAAGATCCTGAGTTTCGGCACTCGGTGTGTGGATATGGTCTTTGCCAGAGTTAGAACAGTAATACGTATCAGAGTATGTAGCGCTCTGAGAGGTAATATATACACGCACCAGAAGGAGTTATAAAAAAAATTCTGCTTGGCATAACCTAAGAGGTAATATAACGCTAAGAGGTCGAAAAGAAGAAGCATTTTGATTGAGTTTTCAGAGTGATAACCTGTATTGGAGCGCACATTGCTCTGAGAGGTAATTTTCCATGAAGCAAGGAGTTTACGCTTCTGTGCTCATCTTCGACTGATTCTTCCATGCCTGCCTGGTGTAACGATAGGGGGGCTTTGCCTCTGTGGAACAAACCCTGCTTTGGGCATCCCCCGTCAACACAAGCATTTCATATACAGTCTATATATATATATATATATATATATGTGTGTGTGTGTGTGTCACAAGCTTACCCCCTGAACTTTCCCATTATTTATATTTGCACCATTTTAATCCTATCCTGCCATCACTCCCTTCAGCAAGTTTCTGATCAGCTGTAGACAGCCCTTCAGGTAATGTTCCTCAGGTCAGCAGCTTGTAGACGGCCGCCTCTACGGTTCCAGAAACACGTTTGCCACCACCACGTTTGACTGGGTCTTCTGCTTCTGGTTGCAGCTGCATAATCCGCAAATAGACTGGGCCATACAGTCAGTCGTGGTCTGTGGCTCTCATATGCAGTTAATAAATGCCCTGGCAGTTTTCCAGCACCTCATCAAAGAGGTCCTCAGGGAGACCATGAATCGCTATGCCTTTGTATACCCGGACGACATTCTCATCTGCAGCAGTTCATGGAAGGATCATGTCGTTCAGGTCTGCCGAGTCTTGCAGCTTTTCCTTGAAAATGGCCAATACATGAAGCTTGGGAAATCACAGTTCCATGCGAATACCATCACTTTCCTGGGCTTTTTGGTCTCTTAGGACTGCCTGAGCTTGAATCCACTCAGGATCAGGGCGGCCAAGGAATGGCCTCGGCCATCCTCAGTTGGTGCAGTCCAATGCTTTCTGGGCTTCACTAACTTTTTCCAGCACCTTGTGGGCAAATTTAGTACCTTTTTCCAGTACCTTGTGTCCAAGATGCTTTAGGGGAGGTTTGTATTGTATTTGTTGAAGGAGAGGCATATTTCGGCCCCCGTGCTTCAGGTGCCTGATACAGAGGTCCAGTTCATAGTTGTGGTCGACGCCCGTGACATAGGAGTAGGGGCCTTTCTGTACCAGTGGTCAGGAGCAAAGAGCTGCACACATTTCTCTTGCTGGCTGATGGTGCCAGAGAGGAATTACGATGTAGGGGATTGTGAGCTCCTGGCCATTAAATTGGCTCTGGAGGAGTGGAGGCATTGTCTGGAGGGGGCCAAGCACCCATTCCTTATCCAGACGGACCACAAAAATCTGACTTACATCCAGCAGGACAAGAGACTGAACCTCGACTGGCCAGGTGGTCCCTGTTCTTGGCTCAGTTTGATTTTACCCTTTCTTTCAAACCTGGCTCGAAGAATGTCAAACCAGACACACTCTCTTGCCAGTGCGACACCCAGGCAGAGGACCCCAATGTTCAGAGGATGTTCAGGCTTTTGTGGCTGCCTGCCAGACATGCGCCCAAACCAATGAGCCCCTGACGCACACACAGGGTTTGCTCCAGCCCTTGCCTATACCGTCCCATCTGTGGTCACACCTATCTCTGGATGTCATCACCGGCCTGCCTTGCTCCCAGGGAATGAGTGTGATCCTGGTGGTAGTGGACCAGTTCTCTAAGGCAGGCAAATTTGTCCCACTGCCCAAACTTTCCTTAGCCAAGGAGATCTCGATTCTTCTGGTTCCTCTCAAGGTTTCTTCCTTTACCAATCTAAGGGAGTTTTTCCTTGCCACTGTTGCCTGAGCCCTCAGACTTGCTCATTGGGGACAAATACACATACACACATACATACATACATACATACACACTGTGAACTGTATATATCTTGAATTTTTATTATATTAATTCTTTATACTTCTCCTTATGTTTATCTTTTGTTTTATGTTTATGTTCTGTAAAGCTGCTTTGTGACAATGTCCATTGTAAAAAGCGCTATACAAATAAACTTGAATTGAATTGAATTGAATTGAATCTCTGCCATTTATTGATAACTTTAGAGAGGTCCCCCTAGTAGTGGAAAACTTTTTGTTATTTAACACCCTTTTGGCTTGGGAAGATGCCAGAAAGTATTTCCGTCTCCCCAAAAGTCTGACTATGCAATCCCCAATCACTTTGAACCCTGATTTCCCTGCTTTGTTAGCCAATGTCGGCCTTCAGTCCTGGGCAGAAAAAGGTATTTCTAATTTAAGCAGCTTATTTTCAGGCAGGATACTAAAATCTTTTGATACATTCAGAATGGATTACCAAATTCCTAAAACTGATTTTTTTTCAAATTTCTCCAATTTCGTCATTTTATTCAGTCTGAAATAAGACGGGAAAATTCGCTGGGAACTCTCGGATATTGAGCATAGTCTGCTTCTGCCAGGGGCATTAAAGAGTCAGATTTCTTATCTGTATTCTCAGTTATCAGGAACCTCCTCGCCCTTAAATCCTTTGAGAAAGGTCTGGGAAAGGGATATGGGCCAACCATTTACTGATGACTAATGGCTTTCTATATGTGAGGAGGTTTTTCATAAATCAACCTCAAGCTCTGTGCATGAGCAAAACTTTAAATTCATATACAGGACATATCTTACCCCAGTGTGCCTCCATAAAATGTACCCAAATGTATCTAAGCTGTGTTTTAAATGTAAATCTGAAATAGGAACATTGGTGCATTTATTCTGGGACTGCAAGAACATTCAACCTTTTTGGCATGAGGTACATGATATGGTTCAGAAGATGCTGGCCAGAAATTTCACTATGTCCCCAACTATATATTTACTTAACTGCAAAACATCACTTGATTTCTCTACTGCTTCTCACGCTTTGTTAAATTTAATTTCTTATTTGGCAAAGAAATGCATACTTATTCTATGGTCATCTCCACAGGTACCAAATCTAGAGATGTGTTTGGCACAAGTGGCTAATCTTCTCCCTTTGGAAAAACTTACGCATGACTTGCAGAACAAATCTGAATTGTTTTGGCGGGGATGGGCCCCTTTGTGGGATTTACTTGAACAAGCCAGACCCCAACCCTGACCTGTTTTGATTTGCCCTTTGCCTTTCCACAGTCACTCTCATATTAAAAATGCATTGTTATATTGTTACTAATATGTTTGAATGTATACTGTGTGTGCTGATTGATTGGCTCTGTTATTTTTTGTTTGAGTTCTAATAAGAAATCAATAACATTATATTTAGAAAAAAATATAATGTTTATATTTTTAATGTTTATATTATATATTAAACATATATTAAAATGGGGGTAACTCATATATATATATATATATATATATATATATATATGAGTTACCCCCATTTTAATTCTATCCTGCACCATTTTAATCCTATCCTGTCATCACTCCCTATTCGGCCACACACTTGGTAGACAGTTTGTAGGCAGCTAATGAAAGAATAACAATTATTTTTGGACCTGACAGTATATTAAAATGTTTTTGTCCCTTATTGCAGTAATTATTACTGTTATATATTTATACATGACATGGGTATGCCTAATTGTTGCTTGAACTACATTGAGATTAACTCAATACAAGACATTGAAGACATTGCTTAAGACATCGCATTATTTTATTCTGTTAACAAATCACTTTAAAATCGTGAACATAATTAAAACGTTTACATCCGGCACACAGGATGTAGGCACAATTAACTCTGCTAAATAGAAGTATGTGCTGCTTTATATGCTGGTGAATAATTACTGTGGTACATATTTATAAATGTGACTTAATTTAACTAAATAAACCTGCGTTTTATTGGAAGCCTTTTGTTACAAGACGGTCGTGTAGATGCTGATTAGAAACCTTAATTTGTCTGTAAATACACCACAGTAATAATGTAACGTCTGTTAATAGTTCATCTAAAAGCTTCCTGTTTATTAAATGTGTGAAACTTTCAGACACAGCATTTCACGGATCAGATGTTCAGCCTCACATGGAGCTGCTTTTGATGTTGTCCTTCTCACAAGGCTCCCTCGGATTTCAGGCGGCTGTGGATATATTGCTACATTTGGAGGTTATTTCTGTTTAATATTTTTAATTGCAAAGTGCAATAAACAAAGCTGTAGCTTTTATAAATAATGTGCACAATAACCTTTATAAGGGTTTATACATAACCTGTACACTGTGAATCCAGACCCAGTAAACTAGCGTTATAGACTCCAAAGCACTTCTGTAAGTCACTCTGCATAAGGGCTTCTTCTGAATGTTTGAAATGTCACTGTGAATGTGTCTCCTTTTAGACGGCTGGGTTTCACTACACATAGATGAACTAATCGGAACTCCAGGATTTCCAGGAAAGATTTATGAACTGCAGAAATGCACGACTGTCTCAGAGACTCTCGCAAAAAGTTCCAATTCTGCAGCAGGTAATGTTGATATCACTTTGCAGCCTTTTGCAATTTTAATATCTTTTGCCCTGTAGTCTACTATAGTTATAGTCATATAGTGTTTGTATTATACTTATAATGTTGTTAAAGTAACTGTTTTACATATTTACAGGCAATCCTGATGTGGATAGTCCTAAAACCACATTTTCTGAAAAACAGGTAAGGGGTTTGTGTGTGTGTGCGTGTGTGTGTATGTGTTTTCTTCCACTGTACTCCACGTTCAACTTCAGCAGATGTAGAGGGATCTGCCACATTTTTCCATTGTTGGACTGTCACTGTGAAAATTAGACCTGTCCTTGCTTATCTCTGTGTGACTTGCATCCCTCTAAGCACCACTAGACTTTGAGTCCAGTGTTCGGGGCTTCTGGTCTGCCTGTGAAACAGCACTAATGTTTATATTGTCCACTGAAAGGAATTCTTTTGCTTTATGTTCAGAAATTTGTTCTGTGTGATTCTTTTTTAAATCAATATATGTTTATTATACCTTTTTTCCTTGCAGCATGTCTTGGTTGACACACACTTGTTAATGAAGAAGTCTTTACAGAAGGGAATTATGCAGCTACGCGACAAAGCAGATAACACACAAAGAGCAACAAAACGTATAGAGATTCTCCATGGGCTGCTACAGAATAAATACTCTGGTGAGAAGTCAAATGGAAACAATCTCTTTACTGAGTAACTGGAAATGATGCCTCACTATTTCAGTGTTGTGTGGCATTTAATGATCCCTCTATAGAAACAAAGTTATAAGCAGCTGCCTTTACTTCATCATTTTTATGTTCAAGCTCTAGTGCATGACTAGCTTATTCAGTTGTGTTTTTATCAGTAGGATGACAAAATGTACAGATTAATGAATTTGTTTCAACAGCATCTGATGCTTTTATTAAATCACTGGAAAGGAGAATAGTCAGTTTCCTCTCAGAGCTGGAGAAAAAGAAAGGAAAAGAGAACTGGGTTGTTGATCAGGCACTTTCTGATCGTTTTGTTGCCGAAGGCAGTTCATTCAGGTACATAAACATATTGCGTATAGTTTATATGAATTAAAGGTATTATAATAATAATAATAATAATAATAATAATAATAATGAGAAAAAGAATGAAATACTTGAATAAAAATGTATTTACTTTTCAGGCATGTGCTGTGGGTTCATCTGGAGGACAGCGTAGCCTTAGCCATTGCCCACATACTGGCAGTCATTGATGGAGACAACAACCTCGATAATCTGATCAATGATCAGCTGTTGGAAAAGTCTGACTTCTGGCTGAATGTGTTTCAGGAGGATCACTGGGATCTGCTGCACATTCCTGTCACTATGTCAGTATTCATTGTTGTTCTTATTTAAGGAAAAATGGGCTTTGTTTAAACCTTTTATGTTCATTTAAAATATTATTTTTTAGAACTTTAATTAATCTGTAATTAGTTCCATGGTTAATGCTGTTATAAATATGTGATATGTATAAGTATTCATTAATGTATTAAACACAGATCAGCCATAACAAAGCCAATTAGGGCTGTTTCGGTGGCACAAAGTTCCAAGAGATTGGCAGCAGATCCTTTCCTTCGGCACATCTCACAGATGCTGGATCAGTTTGAGATCTGGGATTTTTTGAGTCAACACTTTGAACTTTGTAATGTTCTTTAAATTCTTCCTGAATGGTTTATGCAGTGGGTCAAAGAGCATCCTCTTGCTGATAGAGGCCATGAATTCCAGGACCCAAGGTTGCCCAACAGAACATTGCCCAGAGCACCACACTACATCCATAAGCTTACCCTCTTCCCATAGTAACACACACACCCTGCGTACACATGTTGTAAATTGTGATTCATCAGACCAGGCCTCCTTCCTTTGCTGCTCCATGGTCCAGTTCTGATGTGTCCAGTTCTCCTTCCACTGTAGGAACTTTGGGTAATGTAAAGGAGTCAGCATGGTCCTGCTGATGCTCTGCAATTGCATATACTGTGATGCTCTGTGTGATCTGACTCCTTTCTATAAAAACTAGCAGTCACTTTTTACTACAATTTTTATCTACAGTAGCTTTCTGTGGGTTCCGACAAGATAGACTAGCCTTTACTTCTCCATGATTCTTGTGCTCCATGACCCTGTCTTTGTGTTCATCAATTACTTTACCTGTCAGTGGGTTTAATGTTGACTGATGGCTGATCGATGTATATGTTTTTATATGTATTGTCATTGGACTTGCCTTACTTTAATTTAGATATATTTCATTTATATTTTATCATTTTTAGAATTTTAATATATTTTTTTCCTGCTCCATTTTCCAGCTATCAGGGGTCGGTATCTGTTCTCTCAACAAGTGGAGACCAGACAAAGTCATGGACTTGTCATTTCCCATTTAGCTGGGCTTTAAAAGAGAGATTTGAGAAGATTTGGTCATGTGTCATCAATCTAGAAGGTAATACATGCACATACATGATGTTTGAGCTGCCTGAAACACTGATGTTTTTTCTTTACATTATTATACAATTCAAAAAATACAATACAGTATTTGAAACTTACAGTACGCTACTTAAATGATATTAATTACATTGCTGAAATTTCATGTGGTAAAATTGATGACATACCGAGGGCTGTGTGGATGCTAATGTGGATTTATTAAACAAAACCTAATAAGATTGAAGCACGATGTGCACAGATAAAATTAAATGCAAACCCTCTAGAAATCATGGCAAAAAGAAATGTGTATTTATAACAGCAAGAACATTTTTACTGGTGTAACTGAATGTTTAGATTTTCAGCATTTACTGCTATTTATAGGTAGATATGTGTAACGACAGAGCATAGCACATTTTGTATCATACCCTCAGTTTTTAAGGATGCAGAAATATTGGAACACGTCACTGTTTTTTTTTGCACAGGTATGTCCTGTTAGATTATTATTTAGACAGTAACTAGCTACATCAACACTTGATAGACATACTTTTGGCCTGTCCATGGGAGAAAAGCAAGCCATTTTGAAGCAAGAGAATCAGTTAGGGGCATTGCACATTCCTCATAGTCATTGCAACAATCTGTAATGTACTGAAAAACAAAATAACTGGTTTTCTGAGCAACAGCAGAGATGAAAAACTGCAGATCTGGTATGAAAACCCCAAAAACAAGTCCAGTGAAGTCACAATGCACCATTGGGAGAAGACTTCAAGAGCAGAAAAATAAAAGGGCAATAAACGATGGAAACCACTGATTCAGCAGTAAGAATCACAAGAGCAGACTGGATTGTGCTGAGATGAGACACAAAGGTTGTTCATCAGGAATAGTCTTGCAGCAAGACAATGATCCAAAACACATTGCCTATTCAACAGGAAATTCATCAGGGGGAAAGTGGAAGGTTTTAGACTGACCATGAGTCAACTGAGCAGCATTTCACATACTGAAGAGCAGTGCTGTGCTTGTTACTAAGAAATAGTATCTATTTACAGTTACTAGTTACTTCATTCAAAAAGTGACTCAATTACCTTGTTGATTACTTACACCAAAAAGTAACGCGTTACTGTTAAAAGTAACTTTTTAGTTACCTTTTTAAAGAACATTCTTTAATGTTCCCATTAATGCCCTTTTATGTGTTATGGTCTATACAATCACAAAACTGTTTGTTGATCTGTCCCTTTCTAACAGTGCGGTTAAAATCTAGTTGCTGTTGTTTGGCTGGAGGGGCTTAACTCACTTTGATTGTGTCCACTGACACCGGGTTTGCTTCTAGCTTTGTCGAGGCATATAGTTTCTGGAGGTGCTTCGACAGATTGGAGTTGCTGTTTATCACAGTAGATAGGACATTTGAACCAGAAAGACACAGCTTATATTTGACTAAAAGGTTTTTGTCTTTATGCTCAACTAAAGTGAAATAATGAGAATATTTCCACTTAGAGAAACTCGTTTTGCTCTCGCCTTGACTCGCCATTACTGCCACACATACTTGAATAAACGGAAACACACCCACAGTGCGGCGTCTTCATGTTTACAGTGGTTGGCATCCACCAATCCTACAGTACAATGCGTCACTGCTGTAAACAGGTTAGGCTGTAGGCTACACTTCAGCCTAAATGAACTAATTTAAAAAAGTAACGGATAAAGCACCATATGGTAACGGAGCTACTTTATTTAAAAAAGTAATGCATTACAGTATTAGTTACTGTCAAAAGTAACTGCGTTACAGTAACGTGTTACTAGTAACGCAGTACTAGTAACGCGTTATTGCCCAACACTGCTGAAGAGGAGCAAAATCAATTAATTAAAGTGTTATTTACTTTAATTTTACATATCAGACTTAACTGTTCCTTGCCTAAAATGAGCAAAGAAATGTAAAGTTTGAGTGGGTCTGATACCAAGAAAGTTCTGTGTTTTATGTCCTTTAATACATTTAGATGTGAATACCAGGTCAAGAAGCCTTTATTGTCATTTCAACCATATATAGCTGTTGCAGTACATAGTAAAATGAGACAGGATTTGAGACAGGTTTCTCCAGGATAGCGATGCTACCTAAAACAAATACAGAGCTAAAGACTTAGTAAGTAGTCCTAGCCACATAAAGTGCATCTGTGCAACCTGGTGCAAACAGTGCAGAAAAAGACAAACAGGACAGACAAGACAGACAAGACATTGCAGAACAAAAGACAGTGCAGACAAAAAGTTACAAGACAATACGAAAAATACAAAAAAGACAATATACAAAAAGTCTGAAATAATCCCTGAGATAATGTATAGGATTGTGCAAAAACAGCAAACGACTGAAATATTGTAAAGTATGTGCAAAATGACTGAAATGTTGGACAGTATGTGCAAAGAGCAAAAAAGTGTGCAGAACAGCATATAAACAGGTTGATGGGTGTAAGCAGCATGTAAACAGGTTGATGGATGTATATTGGAAGTGTTTGTGTTTGCTGTAGGTCTGTGCAGTCCATACAGATTATGTGCGTGTGTATGTTGTGCTCAGTACAGTTCAGTTCAGTTATTGAGAATTCTGATGGCTTGTGGGAAGAAACTGTTACACAGTCTGGTCGTGAGGGCCCGAATACTTCGGTACCTTTTTCCAGACAGCAGGAGGGTGAAGTGTGTGTGTGTGTGTGTGATGGGTGTGTGGGGTCATCAACAATGCTGTTGGCTTTGCGGATGCAGCGTGTGGTATAAGTGTCCATGATAGAGGGAAGAGACACTCCAATGATCTTCTCCGCTGTCCTCACTATACGCTGCAGGGTCTTGCGTTCTGATGATGCCGTTCCCAAACGAGATAGTGATGCAGCTGCTCAGAATGCTCTCAATGGTCCCTCTGTAGAACATGGTCAGGATGGGGGGAGGGAGATGTGCCTTTCTCAGACTTTGTAGGAAGTAGAGACTCTGCTGGGCTTTCTTGGTGATGGAGCTGGTGTTGAGTGACCAGGTGAGGTTCTCCACTAGATGAACACCAAGAAATTTGGTGCTCTTGACGATCTCTACAGATGATCCGTCGATGTTCAGCGGAGAGTGGTCGCTCTGTGCTCTTCTGAAGTCAACAACTATCTCTTTAGTTTTATCAACATTCAGAGACAGGTTGTTGGCTCTACACGAGGTAGTTAGCTGTTGCACCTCCTCCCTGTATGTTGACTCGTCATTCTTGCTGATGAGACCCACCACAGTCGTGTCATCGGCGAACTTGATATGGTTTGAACTGTGCATTGCTGCACAGTCATGAGTCAGCAAGGTGAACAGCAGTGGACTGAGCACGCAGCCCTGTGTGGCTCCAGTGTTCAGTGTGGTGGTGCTGGAAATGCTGTTCCCGATCCGGACTGACTGAGGTCTCCCAGTCAGGAAGTCCAGGATCCAGTTGCAGAGGGAGGTGTTTAGTCCCAGCAGGCTCAGCTTCCCAATCAAGTGCTGAGGAATGATTGTATTGAATGCTGAACTAAACAGCATGAACAGCATTCGTACATAAGTGTCTTTATTGTCCAGATGGGTGAGGGCTAAGTGGAGGGCTGTGGCAATGGCATAACAAAGGCGCTGCTCATGAAATAAAATCTGAAATTCCAAACAATCCCAAATTTCTTTGTAACCAATGTGACTGATTTTTTTTTCAACACAAGTGTTAATCCAAGTGTGTGATGAAGAATTCCCATTAAAATACACATTAGAATTTCACACCTGATGCGGGCAGCTAGAGGAAGTCAGTGTTGGAATAACAGCAGTGGGGTAGTGTGGGAGAACTTGCCTTAACCCTTCATATACCAATTGTGTGTGTGTGTGTGTGTGTGTGTGTGTGTGTGTGTGTGTGTGTGTGTGTGTGTGTGTGTGTGTGTGTGTAGGACCATGTGGTAAGCCTTCTAAAAGGTACTTTAAGAAGTTTGAAGAACTGATACCTCTCCCCTGGATTAAAAGCATCACACAAGGCCATAAGCTGTTTGCTCTGTTTTCTGAAGATCTTGTAAACATCTCAATGCCATCATGTCCACACGAGCTAAATAAGGTAAGTGAAGAAGAAAACTGCTGTACATCTTGGTAAATAATTAGTGGATTTGCTTTTGTGATCTTCAGAAAAATTAGGAGCAATAAAATAAATTCTACTGAGTTGATTTGTTGACTTAATGTTGCATAATTATAGATGGCCACAAGTTGCTTGTATAGACCAATCTCGTGGTGATATTAACCAAATAAATTACCAAACTCTAAAAAGGATGAATAACAATGTATTATGGTTATATATCATACTTTATACATAAATGGAAAAGAAATTATTTAAAGTGACAACCTATACTGAGAGAGTTTTTATGGAGGTCTCCCAGTGTCTGTAGGTTTCATTTGTGTTCTTTGGTTTTATTCTCGTTTTCAGTATATTTGATAAACCTGTTCTGTTCTGCAGTCTTTTTCAGATACACTCACTAGACTCACACCACGTCTCTATCACAATTTAACGGGAAAAGATCCTGACTCTGTTCCTCTGCCATGGCTGTATGTAGTTAATATGTATATGCATGACAACCATCAGCTTCTCTACACTTTATTTTCCCAAAACACAGATGTGGTCACTGCTGGGGAAGCAACTGAGGTAAGATTTATTTTTGTTTGAGTTTCATTTTTGCCATTCAGAAATCACTTCTCATCAAAAGAACACAATCATATACACTTGATACCAGTACTGAATATATATACTAATATATTGCTATTTTGAAGGCACTCAGCCAGGTTCTTCAGGGCCTTCAGCCAAAAGAAAATGAGCTGAAAGATTTTGTCAGCTGCCAGGAGTGGCTAAAGAAAGTGAAGTCCCTGTCTGTGACTGTTGACTTGATACTTTCAGATGACTCACCGGTATCATGTCATGCTGAAAACGCAGAAATGCTAATCACAAAAATCAAGTATGTTCTGACGTTCATTTAATACTTAAAGACAAATTAAAGACATATTAACAGGGGTTAGTTAACTGCAACACCTCGAAATATCAAGTTGCATCATACTGAAGTTACAGACATTTATGGCAAACAAAAAAAAACAGCCCACTGAAACCTGTTTCATATTTCAGACTTATTTGGCAAAGTAGCTGGATAATCTATCTACTGATGGACCACCTCCTACAAAGTGAGCTAGAAATGGAAAAAAAATTGCTGATCATTCTTGTAAGAAACCTGTTGTTTGCATGGAAGGTATGTCAATTATTTTCCATTCTTTTTAAGTTCAATAAATCATTATGCATTATTAATGATCATCCTGTAAATAACCCTCAATGTTTTATTTGTGCAGAAACTAAATTCAGAGGAAGGGAAACAGATGGAATTTGTGATTGATCAAGTCATCCTGACTCTGGCTAAATGTAGCAAGAATGCTTGTAATGTGTTTAAGTGAGTCTGTCAGATGAGAACAACAACAAACGTTTCACTTTAACACACACAAACATTAACAACCGATATCAGTATAATGATGAATAATGTGTATGTGCAGCTAAATATCTTAAATAACTTGAAGCTATGAGGGAAAACTATTGAGTCTGTACTGTATTGATCTTCACATTTAGCCATTTATATGTTTGAATTTATCAACTTTTTTACTGAGGTGTCAGTTTATAAGCATGTTGAATCAGCATGGCATCCACTGGTCCATGTTACAAGGAATTAAAGTGATTATACATCAATCAGCCTTAACATTAATACCACAGATTCACTGGTTGTAGTGAGGAACACTGATGATTTTGTTACAGTGTCACCTGTCAGGGTCTGATACATTAGATAGCAAGTGAAAAGACAGTTCTTGAAGTCGATGTGTTGGAAGCAGGAAAAATTAGTATGTGTATGAATCTGAGTGACTTTATCATGGGCCAAACTGTGATTTGTAGTCGTTTTGGTCAGAGATTCTCCAAAACAGCAGGTGCTGTGGAATGTTAATGATACCTTAATGTTGGATGCAAAATGCTCTATAAAAGTACAACCTGTGAACCAGTGTCAGGGTCATGGTCACCTAAGGCTTATTGATGTGTGTGTAGTGAAGGCCAGTTCATCTGGTCCGATCCCACATTAAAGCTTCTGTAGCACAAACTGCTGAAAACGTGACTGGTGGCTCTGATAGAAAGGTAATTTACACACTTCATTACAGCTCACTGCGTATGGAGCTATCAGAGTAACCATGCTGTTTCCTGTTCACCACCCAATGTTCTGCCCAGAAACCTTGAGTCCTGGAGTTCATGGCTTCTTTCAGCAGGATGTTGCTCACTGACACACTTCATAAACCACTCAGGGACAGTTTGAAGAACAATCTTAATTTGATCCAGCATCTGTTGGATGTGCCCAACAAACAAGTTCAAGATAAGTCCAAAAGAATCTGTTGCTAAAGTCTTAGTCTCAGATACCACAGCACACCATCAGAGGTCTGTGGAGTCCATGCCTCAGTGACTTAGAGCTGTTTTGGCTTTACAAAAAGGAACTGTACAATAGGCAGGTGGTTTTAATGTTATGACTGATCAGTGTATAAACAATATTAGAGTAATAAATAATTTTTTCTCTCCACAAATGTTCAGCGTTCTTTATTGAATTATGTAACATAAAGTTTGAGAGAACTTCAAAAACGTAAAGAAGGGTATTAAATGTCAATAATCGCCTTAGTGACTGACCAGTGTACATTGTACAATAGACAACTGACGGTTGTAAGAGGTCACTTGTAAACATATATAATAATTAAAGGTTAGACAGCTACTGTAAAACTTTTATTCTCTTATGTCAGAGTCGTATGTGGCTACTGTGATAACGACTTCACTGAGGAAAACACAGCTGAGGTGGAATGTGGACACATGTTTCACATATCTTGTTTAAAGGAACATGAAGACTCACAGTGTAGGAAGTGCAAAACACCGATCAGTCAAGACTACAAACCTTGTGGAGTTGTAGCCAAGTAAGAACATCTCAATTTACTGTTTATCATTTTATTCTTGCAGACAGAAATTCAAAGATTCTAACTTTTAGAAACTTTTGAGTGTACATTTCTTTTTTTTCCCGTTTTACCAGAGACACCTTTCTAAAAGTGAACAGATTTAGAAGAAAGTGCAATTCCTTCTTTGTGGAGTTCATGTGGAACTTTATCAGTAGCAAAGAGCAGCTGACTGACAACGTATTGAACAAACTCATGGACTATGTAAGATGTAGCCCATCTACAGAAGGTAATGATTTAAGAACTTGTAATGAAATGTACTGTAGTTTGTGTAAAGTGGGTGAATTAATCAGTATTTTATATCAAAATATCCTGAAATACACCAGATTGAGAATAATCGCAAAATATACGACTGAATTAGACAAAAAACTACCCGCAGTAGTGAAAATGGTCTTCAGATTTATGCTACATCATGAAAACAAACAAACAGTATTAAAATGAAATAAGAATGAATAACCTTAATGTATAAGATTGTTTCTTTTTAAGTGATATGAACATATTTTCATAGCTACAAGTGGGAGGTCCACGTTACAGCAGTACATGAACCCAGACCCGGCTGTCCAGTCTCTTATACTCAAGATCCTACTGAAATGCGGGTATTGTGTTCATTTAGATCTCTGCTCTTAGAAATGTTGATGAACAGCATCAGAGAGTAAAAGTAAAATGTGATGCAGTGGATCTAATAATTGTGAATACTGACCTCTAATTGAATGGCAGTGGTTTTCTTGCAGTGTATGTTTAAGAGAATATATTAAGCTATACCAATAATGTTTTCACTTCTGACCAATCAGAATCTAGAATTTGTTAGCACTGTGATATTTGTATTATCATACTATTCTTTTTAACTAAAATCACCTAATCAGCTAAAATTGAGAGCTGGTGTTTGTTTTTGTTTTTTTGGGCAGAATGGAGGAAACAGCACCTCAGCTCCAGAGGTTCATTAAAGAGGCTGTGAAATCAAACGCGAGGAACGCTGATGAAATCTACTTCATGGTGGTGCGCAGCATCGAGGTCAGCACTGTCTCTCATATTACTCCAAAGCATTATAATATAAAACTCTTCTAACAGCTTTTATACATCAGATTAATCTGTGTAAAGAGCATGTTATCACCCCACTAATGCAGCACATAGAATAGCACTTGATCCAACACATCATGCCATTTTACAATGGCCATGCATCAGTGTGAAACATCTAAACAACAACATTGAAAAAGCTTAGATTTATTCATCTGTTTTATAAACTGTACTTATTAAAATGTTCTGCAGGATCACATCCACTTTTCCAGTCAAGGATGTCTCATAAACAAGGCAGTCAAATGTCTTGGAACCTGTGTGTTTATTGAGTCTGACCACAACATGAATTCTGAGGATCTATACACCATCGCGAAACTGCGGTTTGCCATCACGGTTGCGTCTGAGGCCATCAGGATTGTACTGTGTGAAGGTCCTTTAAAACATTTACTTTCAGAATACAAGCCCTATATGTTCTTTTTAATGTGACTTTTTCTGTCCTTGCACACATTGGCATGGAGGTTATTTTTGTGTGAAAGCCACACAAAGTTTAGACCATTTAGTCCTATATTCTAATATAACCTACGTTTCTTTCATTCCTCCTAGAGTACTTATCTCATTCACGTCAATAAAATGAACTGTTCCAGTTACTTTGACACTCTCATTCACAAGCACAGTGCAATTACAAAATGTGTGTATGAGCAGCTCCACACACTCATGAAAAGGCATATACATTACTTTCGTTAGCACTACAGCATCATTCTCCACATTTTAAAGTTCCTTCTAGCTATTTTTTTTATTCAATTTTAGAAGTAGCTTTTAGAGACTGGAAACAGGTAAATCAATACATAGTAACAGACTAAACGTTACAGTTTCTTTAACCCAATAGAGATTTTTAGGGCTATTGGAGACTTTTATTTTGCAATGATTACACTCACTCATTTTCTACCGCTTATCCGAACTACCTCTCATAACTACTACATATCTCAGGCGTCATCGGGCATCAAGGCAGGATACACCCTGGACGGAGTGCCAACCCATCGCAGGGCACACACACACACTCATTCACTCACGCAATCACACACTACGGACAATTTTCCAGAGATGCCAATCAACCTACCATGCATGTCTTTGGACTGGGGAGGAAACCGGAGTACCCAGAGGAAACCTCAGAGGCACGGGGAGAACATGCAAACTCCACACACACAAGGCGGAGGCGGGAATCGAACCCCCAACCCTGGAGGTGTGAGGCGAACGTGCTAACCACTAAGCCACCGTGCCCCCCTGAAATGATTACAGTAGAAAATAATTAATAGTGTTGTTTTACAGGCGCTTTACCAAGGCATTAGCATGTGGTGGTGGTCATTTCTGAAACCTTTTTTGAGGGTTAATGTAAAACCCCTGTTCATTTCTGTGTTTATACTTTAGAGATCACAGATGATGCTGAAGAGTGCAGACATCTCCTACAACGCTTGAAACAGCTTTTGTCTGACACGGGCAACCCGTGGATACAGATATTCCTTTTACGCAACATCTGTGAGACGCATGGATTCAGCCTGGTCCATCAACTGGGACAGAGTGAGAGGTTTCAGTGGACTATACCGAGTCTGGTGTTAGAAGAACAGGTAAAAATCTGCACACTCTTCTCCAGAAATTCATCAGACGTGAACTTGGGAATGAATTAACATGATGTTATGAAGGAACAAATGAACAGCATACACCACATACATTTTTGTCTTTCAGTCATGATTTTTAATTGAATGTAAGTTTATTTTTGAATTTTATATTTGCACATTTTTTTACTGTAAAGCGGTAATTTTATTCTCAATGTAACAATTCAGCAGGACTCTACACGAGCAGTGGATCAGTTCCTGATGTATGGACAAATGTATGAGAAGATAGTCGTAGACTCGTTCAGAGCTTTAGAAGAGCCTTCACATGAGATCGCACAGGTTTGGACTTTAATAATAGTAATTATAGTAATAATCAGAATTATTAGTTTTGTTTCTATTGTTTGTGTAGAAAATAATTAGTGATGGTTATCTTTTAGTGTATATGTGCTGATGTGCTGTTTGAAAATAACTGGACTATATACATCATGATGTATTTGATTTACCAGGAGTTTGAAGGCAGCGTGTGTTTCCGGGTGTGTATGGCGTTAGCTGCATTCAGGCAGCTCACACAGAACACAGCTTCAGCTGACAGTACAGGCTCTCTGGTGAGAATTGTTCATACACTTAGAATGCTTTATTTTTTTTACTTATATCAGCGCATGATGATTGACTACAGAGTCTTCTGCCATGACTCTGCCATGTAATAACCAGATGTTTAGCTTGTGATTAATCATCATTAGTATCAATATGATAACTATATATCTAAACTGGAGTTTCTTATGTCGTTACATGTCTTTGCTGCATAGTTTCTAGCCATTTATAATGTGAATGAAGCACAACATATGATCTGAATTTTAGGGGACCTGATTAATGATCTTATTGACTCTACATCACACAAACTCCTCTGTAACTCATTTTAGATCACGAAGATGAAGATGAAGTCAAACACAGACACCAGCTGGGGTCAGCTTGTTAAAATCTCTCAATCAGAGCTTGAGGATTGCAGTCTGTCACAGATTATCTTACACACTGCCCTAGTAGCACACGTTTCTACAGCACCAGAGATGAAACTTCTAAACACTCTGTGCTTCAGTCCAGGAAACTGCAAGGTTGGTACTTTTCAGAGCTAATTTCATTAGTGGTTTGCAGTTGTTTTAAAATTTTGTGAATAATTACCTGCCAGTGCAAGTTCAGATTTTGAGAACTTCTCATTATGTGAGAAATTGGTTATCATACAGTGAGTCCCATCAGTTAGAGAAGACACTGTATTTTTGTTAAAAAAAAAAAAAAGCCACACTTTTTAGCCACAGTGCATCACTGTTTATTGTCTGGATTAACACCAACAAATCTCAAGAGCAGAGTTTGTCATCTCTTACACTAGCTCTTATACCTGAGCACCTTGATCTTTTGAGCTTTAAAAACCAGAGGCATTTTGTAGTGAATTACTAACACTAGAGTTTAGTGACTATAAAGTTAGGAGTCAAATAGAATCACTAAAGATTCAACTGGGTTATTTACACATAAGGGTTAAAATGCCTAAAATATAACCATCTGACCAAAACCATCAAGGCTCAAGAGAATAATACATTAAGGCAAAAATACATGTCAAAATATTCAATATAAGTTCAAATAAATTAATTAAAATAATCTGATTTAATGTAGGGGGCACGGTGGCTTAGTGGTTAGCACGTTCGCCTCACACCTCCAGGGTCGTGGTTCGATTCCCGCCTCCACCTTGTGTGTGTGGAGTTTGCATATTCTCCCCGTGCCTCGGGGGTTTCCTCCGGGTACTCCGGTTTCCTCCCCCGGTCCAAAGACATGCATGGTAGGTTGATTGGCATCTCTGGAAAATTGTCCCTAGTGTGTGATTGCGTGAGTGAATGAGTGTGTGTGTGCCCTGCGATGGGTTGGCACTCCGTCCAGGGTGAATCCTGCCTTGATGCCCGATGACGCCTGAGATAGGCACAGGCTCCCCGTGACCCGAGGTAGTTCGGATAAGCGGTAGAAGATGAATGAATGAATGAATGAATGAATCTGATTTAATGTAGGGGGCACGGTGGCTTAGTGGTTAGCACGTTCGCCTCACACCTCCAGGGTCGTGGTTCGATTCCCGCCTCCACCTTGTGTGTGTGGAGTTTGCATATTCTCCCCGTGCCTCGGGGGTTTCCTCCGGGTACTCCGGTTTCCTCCCCCGGTCCAAAGACATGCATGGTAGGTTGATTGGCATCTCTGGAAAATTGTCCCTAGTGTGTGATTGCGTGAGTGAATGAGTGTGTGTGTGTGCCCTGCGATGGGTTGGCACTCCGTCCGGGGTGTATCCTTCCTTGATGCCCAATGACACCTGAGATAGGCACAGGCTCCTCGTGACCCGAGAAGTTTGGATAAGCGGTAGAAAATGAATGAATGAATGAATGAATGAATGAATATTTTCCCAAAAATGTCAGACAGACAGACAATGTCAATACACATTCCTACAATATCCAGTCTATCTAATATTGGGGTTCGAGGGTGTAAGCAGTGATTGCACAGTGTGGTTCTGGTTGAATGGAGCAGCAGTGAGGAATACAGCTTGCTCGAAACACTTTCTCTTCAAACATACACTTTTCTGTTGTACAGGATTCCTTCATCCCAACTATGCCTAACTCAATAAATGAAATAAAAGACTGGATTAAAAATGCATCAGAAAATCTGAAGATATGGGGTAAGGTTTCTATCTGCTTTAATTGATGTATCTAAATCCATATTATTGACAAAAGCATTACTTCTCTTTATAAAGTGCACACTACACTATGTTTATAATGTGGATGGAGCAGTAGCTGTGTTATGGGCAGTCAGAAGTGATTAGCATCTCAATGTGAGGTCCAATTTTTCCTAATTTTTCAGTCATTGAATTTTAAGTTTGTATTTTAATGGAATCAGTGCCCAACCAAGCCCCCAGTCTTCTCACTATTTAAGCTGATTTTGGACTTCAAGGGTGTTTAATGTCTCTATTTCCCACATCAGAACTTAATGCTCCTCATGTTCACAGTAAATTTTATTTCTCTCCAGTGTGTGTTTGTGGAGAACCTGTTTTAATTGGCAATGTGAGTATCGACTTCATCTCTCAAATACTGCTTTTGAAATTTGCTCATATTTCATCTTGTACTGTAATAACACCATGAATTATTGTTTGCTTTTAATCTAGTGTGGGAGACCATATGTAACATCAGAGTGTGCAAACTGTGGCAGTAAAGTTGGTGGCGAGAGACACACACCAGTAGAAGGTTTCACAGAGTTCAGGTAAATGTTAAAAGCATGAATATAAAGAGCTTTAGTTTGCAGTATTCAGCTTAATACCAGAATTGATCCAAAACACCCATGATGTTTACCTAATGCCATGCGCCAAATGCTTTTTAACAACAACTTTCTTTATGAAAACTAAGAATTAAAAAACATTTGCATTTTATGAGTGATTGCATCTGGTGATTTTTTTAGTAATTTTATCATTTTTATTTGGTTTAATTAAAAGGGCTTTTTTTGTTGAAATAAGTAATGTACAGGGCAGCGGAAGAGGTCACAACCTCGGTGATCCTAGCAGACGGAAGGAGCAGGTTGGAGAGAGGAGTCTTTATGGTGCTAACCTCCACTTGGTGCGAGCTTTAATCCACTCCTCCATGATCTGGGGTACGACTGAACACACTGAGGTATGTTCCAAATTAAAATAAAAATAAGTATACCACTGTTCTAAAAAAAAAATGTTCTACAAAATAACCAAGGTGCCAGCAAATATTTAAGTTGTAATCAAATGATTATTAGAGAGTTAAGGATTAGCTGTTTTACCATTTAGCAAATGTGTAATGGTTAATTTAATAGTGCTGGTGGTTTTAATAGGAGATGTTAAACTGTGTGATGTTCCTGTGTTGGTGTTGTTCAGGATGTTCAGAATCTCACTGAGATGCCACAAGGAGCATCAGATATCAGGAAGCACCTCTTTGACCACCTTCAGAAGGACATTGAGCTGCTCGCCCAAGCTTTAGGAAAGAGTGAGCAAGATGCTGAGATGACCGTCCACTTGTTTCTGAGGTTCATCTTGGAGAGCTCCTCTGGTAATAATTCTCCTGTTTCTCTGCTCTCCATTCATTTTTAATGGTCATAACTGTTGCTTCAGTGCACATTAGGAGAAGTCTCCATCTCTACACTGCAGGAGGACTATAGTAATTTATAATATTATTGGTAATGAGTTAGTAAATCAGAAGTATCAGTGTTGAGAAGAAACTTTGAGATGAACCAGACTTCATAGAAACTATACACTGGCAGACTGAAGCTCAGCTGAGACCTGGTTATTCATTAGAGAACAGACCACTGACTTTTGACAAATAAAAAGGTTTCTTCGTAACAAAATAAAGACTGAAGAAGGATTTCTGGCTGTCCCAGGCTGTAATATTATAACATAACAAATTCCTGACATGGTGGATTTTAGTAGTGCTTATGATATCCAACACAGACAGTGTATCTCCATATAAAGCTAATACAATCCAAATAGGGTGTTTCTAATCTCAGTATTTCAAAGGACAAAAACTTGTAACTGTGTGCTGCTCTCATTCAGAGCCGAACCTTCAGATCCAAATAACAGACAGTGAGGAAAAACGGGAAGAATGGGAGAAAGTCATTCACCAAAGACTTCAGGCCTTCTTTCAGGTAAAATTTCACTTTCACTTCGAGTCCAAGACTGAACTTAGTTTTCTTTTTTACCAGATGGTTCTCAGAGTGCTTTTTTATTTTTATTTACAAACCCTTTATGATAAATAATATTATTGCAATTGAACAATCTTTTGATTTGAATCTTAATATAATTTGTGATGTTTCTGAAGAATTTTGAGGCACAACTATTGGAGGTTCAGAGTAATATGCTGAAGTTGGCTGGCCTGGGTACTTTGGAAAAGATGATCTACAGTAAGGAGCCAGCAATGACGGACCTGCCTACCTCTGGAGTGTTCAACCTTCCGATCATGTGGAGCTTCACACAGAGGATGACCATCCAGCGCTTCAGTCACTTAATTGAGCAGGAAGATGAAAGGAAAAATGTTCCTCTTCTCTCAGAACTCTTAAAATGTGTACGAGTTTTATGATTATAGTGATTATAAAATGTTCACACATCTTTCATACAACTCTGTATATGTAGAGAAAGTAGCTGATCGTTACTCTGATTCAGCTGTGGCTCAAATAATAAAGGAATACACCCTGCAGTCTATTGCAGAGAAGATTGAACACCACATGAGTCATTTATATTTATTTTTGTATTTACAGCATGTTCACATTCGACACATCAGATATCTCCCTCAGGTTTTGAGCCTTCAGCAGAAACTGATGTGCTATTTTGTGAATCTGGATCTGTGTTACAATAATGTGCCTATTAACACCTTCAGGAAGGAGAATGTGGCAGGTGAGATGGATGTAAACTGATGTGGATTGTCTTTGATATATACACACAATGGGGCAAGAATCTGCTGTTAACATACTTTTATAAAACATTTTACATGTAATGAAGAGAATTGTAGAGAGTGATTTATTTAGGTTTGTTCTTAGTAATTACTGTTGTACTATGTTTTTAATGATCTTTTTTTTTGTCTTTTTTTTTCTCCTGTAGATCATGAAAAACAGGACTTCAGCGAAAGTGCGGAAATTATGAAGCTGTTATGGAAACATTTAAAGTCAATTAATTGTAAGATTTTTTTTTTTTATCTTTGCACCACTGTAAGAGTAAATCTCTGAAATAGGTCCAGGTGTGTTGTACACCTGAGAATGTGTTAAATCATCATGACAAATTGTTTTTTTAGACCCACAGGTAACAGCCGAGCTGAAGGAAAAAGATGACTTAACGATCCTGGACCTCCTACCAACGGAAGGCTCTGTGGCACAGATTATAACAAAGTACCTCGTACAGATGCAGAACAAGTTCATAGAAAAGACCAACCCAACAGCAGACAGGTACACTGTTACATCTGCACTGGAACTCAGACACTGTGTACGTTCTAGAAGAGAATATTTTTGTGCTTTGATATTTTGTGCATTTCCCCACTAGGGGTAAATTAGACACCTTATTATATACCAGTTTAATTAGAATTATTGTGATCTAAATCACCATTAATTTAATTACAAAAGCTCTTTTCTGTTTGTTTGAAACAATATTCTAGCCGATTTTTTTTTTTTTTTTTTTTAAAGATTTTAGGTAGTTTGATATTAGGCATTATAATAGTCATTATTCATCTTTATATTTCATTTCTGTTCACTAATTAAAATTCATTGCTGTCATTATAATTATGAATGTGGCCCATTATAAGGTCATGGTAATATTTTCCTATTATTATTATTATTATTGTTCCTGTGTTTAAGGGTGATCACTGCTCAGGAGCTCAAGCCTTCCCATGTCATCACTTGTGTTCCTGAGCAAGACTTCCTTATTATTGCCATTTCAAACATCGACCACATGGTGTACGAGGACGGGAAACAGAGCACCAACTATAACTTTCAAACTGTGGAGCGGCAGATAATAGATCGATTCTTCAGAGAGAAACCCATGATCAAAGTCACTGTAAGCAATTACAGTGCTTAAGCTCCTTTCAGGCTTCAGAAAATAAGATACAGTGCTGTGTAAAGTTTGATTACCCCACCATAAAGTTACTCAGTTTGCTTCAACAGGGATCATTATCATTATTCAGTGTCACCTCCAGCACATGCTGAACAAACCTAGCACAGGAACACATGAGTGTTTTCTGCACCTACACTGAGACAGGTCATCAGGTGTGAATTCATTCTCTAGAACAGCAGCTCTGACAGCTTGGGATTCTCTAGCAAGGACTCATTCACAGGGACGTGGAAGCTACACAAACAGATTAAAAAACATGTTTATTGTAGATATGGTGATGTTTTCTGTGAGGAGATGTTTGTGTATCATGAGTGGTAGGAGTCTCCAGTGTCAACGGAGTGTAAACGGATGTGTTGGTCTTTGATATTGTTGTGGAATAATCAGAATAAAGGTTTGGCATATTGTTGAGGTTTAGTTAAAAAGCTGTTTCAATTATTCAGACTGTAACTGTTTACATTAGACTGTTTTAATAATGTTTTTTTTTTATTTCATCCCATCTCATTTTTCTGCTTCAGACGCTTCCATTATTTAAACACGACACTGGAACAACGCTGCGTGCCTTTTTCAGAACAGTGCAGGACAAGCTGGTATGAAATGATAACTGCTCTACATTAATGTTTATGTTTTATAATAAAGAGAAGCACTATGACAGTCATGTCATTCTTTCTTTATTGTTGTCTCTTGATGAATGTCTCTCAGCATCCTAAACTAAATACACTGAAAATAAGATTAAGTAACAAAGGACATTTCACAGTAGAAGTGTTTATCTGGCATTTTATTAAAAAAGTGGATGATAAAAATCGTTATGCTCAAAAACTTTATTTATTTGTTGCCTCTAATAGAAAATTATCATGCTTTTATGATGATTTACGGGGTTTTCCCCAACAGGAACCCTTGAAAACCAACGAAAGGAACTGCATCATGAAGGATTTCCAGTTTTTGAATGAGATTTCTGCAGCTCTCTCCACCCTGCGGATTGTTATTGGATTCCTGAAGCTGTCATTTCCTGCACCAGAGCAGAAGCTCATGGCATACGTAAAGAAAGACCTGAAGCTGGACGACCGAGCACAGTCACTGAACTTGCAGGTGCAGCCCTTTTTTCTACACTGTTTTTATAAAGTGCTTTATTTCTATGTTGGAAACTTCTTGATAACTTAAATTCTTGTATTTAATGACATAAGTATTACAGTTTCTCTAGGTCTTTATTTATATAGTGCACTAAACCATATACAATGTCACAAACCATCGTTAGCTAGCAGACAGTCAAAACGTATGCTGCCTGGGCTGGCTCTGGATTATCTCAGCTCTACTATATGACTATAAGTCTGTGTGCTATACTTCAGGTATACTTCATAATACAAGAGTAACAGATATAAATGACATTACTATACATTTACACTGATTAGCTATAACATTAAAACCACCTGACTGGCATGGACTTCACAAGAGCTCTGAAGGTACAGTATGCTGTGGTATCTGACACCAAGACATTAGCAGCAGATCCTTTAAGTCCTGTACATTATAAGGTGGAGGCTCCATGGATCAGACTTGTTTGTCCACTACATCCTATAAATCCTTGATTGGATTGAGATCTGGGGAATTTGGAAGTCAACACCTTGAACCCTTTCTCCTGTTTCTCAAACCATTCCTGAACCATGTTTCCTAAAACCAATCCTGAACTATGAGGACAGTGTCATTAGGGTACACTGTTACCATGAAGGGATGGACAAAGTGCTGCAACAAAGTTTATTTAGGTGGTTTTCAGCAAAACCTAACTGCTCTTCATCCCAGGTGATTCATCTCTGTGTCACGTTCTTGTGGTCTCCCTGTACAACTCACTGATCTCCTCTTCAGACAATCTGCTGTCCTTTTCCTCACACTAATCTGACATGCACATTTTGATGTGTCCTTTATCAAATCGTAAGAATTCATCCATTTTAATCCACACAGGCCCCTCAGGTACTTGTTCAGTCTCCTGTCATACTGGCAGGTCTACGTCTCAGTGCAATTTAACCCCTAATGCAGCTGTGTGACTAGTTTTCAACCTTCTGAAGTTCTCCCACACCACCCCATTGCTGCATTGCCTTTACTGGCTCCTCACCCATGTAAGCAATGCACACACACACGCCGTCCACGTGATGTCAAGAAAATGTGATTTATCAGACCAGGCCTCATTCTTCCACTTGCACTCATCGGAGCAGATGAGCTAGCCTTGACTCCACACACATCAATAAGCATTGGGTGTCCATGACCCTGTCTCTGGTTCATTGACTGTCCTTCCATGGAGACTTTTGGTAGTTTCTCACCACTGAGTAGCAGGAACACCCTTAAAAATCTGCTGCTTAGGAGAAGCTTTGACCCAGCCGTCTAGACATAACAATGTGACCCTTGCAAATGTAAAAGATTCCTACACTTGCTGTAACAACAGTGACAGTGTTACTTACTTCACCTATCACTGGTTTTAGTCTTATGGCTGGTCAATGTTTTATTCTGAATTTTATTTAAGAGTTTCAATTTTGTTTCAGGTGCTGAGATTCAGCCAGGTGAAGCACATCCAGGATCTGTGGGAAGCATTATCACTGAGACAGTCATCACTGCTCATCGAGATGAATCAGGTAGAATTAACCATTCACTTTTCTATCATTGTACTGTAGGTGTCTTTTTCTGTGAAGGCTGCATTTCTAAATTATTTTTAGTGTCTGTCCTCATTATGTAGCACTGAATTATTAACTCAAGTAATGTTCAATATTTTTATACTTTAAAGTCATTAGCAGTCAGAACAGCAGTTATGTAGAATACTAACAGAATACTGTCTATCTATTAGGTATTATCTGAATGTATAAGATTATTTATAAATCTTTATTACTCAACAATAAAACATTATAATCTGAGTTTTCTGAACTTTGCAGAAGATTGTAACTGCTTAATTTGTTTTTAACTTTAGAATCCCTTTATCATGATTGAGGATCGCAGTTTTCATGAGATGTTCACATACAACCAGAATAATAAAAATAAGACAATTCTGGCAAGCATCACTAACTTGGACGTCCTCATCACCGAGCTTCACTACGTGATCCTGAACATCAAGCTGAAAGATGTCCGTCCAAACTGGACGTGGGTGTTTTAATTTATTAAATGTTACGCAACACAATTAGCTGAGAGGAAAGTGCTGAATGTGCAGAACATATTGAACACTAAAGCACCAACATAAAACACACACTGTCCATAAATGAATTAGTGAATATTTATCTGTCACATAACACACAGGTCACTGAATCAGCCCCAGCCTCACTTCTATATTTATTATATTTATTTCTATTTATTTTTATTTACAATAAAACATCTGCTTTAAGGCTTAAGATTGTTAGCGCAAATATTCTCATGTAGACACCAAAAATTAAACCTCATACATGCTCCAGGATAAACACTTGGACACTGACTTTATGAGACGTGAACGTAGCTTTTTAATGATTAACAAATGCAGATTTGGAAGTTTTTGATGTATTTGTTGGGTGTAGTCTGTTTCAGGAAACCCTCATAAATCACAAATAATGTTAGCTGAGGTACTGAGTCAGTGCTCTAGGATTAGGATTAGCCGTGTGAGATTTGAGTCAGCAGGCTGGATTTTATTGATCATTTTACTGTGTGATGTTTCTGTCCCCTGCACAGAGTTCTGGAAACATTTGAAGCCTTCCTGGAATACAGAGAGATCAACGAGAAGGCCGTCGACTGTCTGAGGGATCTTAAAGAAATAGAGATGAGACACAGCATCGCTCTGTGGAAACTAGCAGTGCAGATCAAGAAAGGGATAAAACAGTGAATCTGTGTGAAGTGAAGCTGCAGCACACAGGCATCCACATAGTTAATCCACATAAATACTATAAAGCTTCATTTACTTTCTTTAACCTTAACTGTAATCAGAATTTCTTCTCTTTTCTTGCATGTGAATTAGAACACAAACGAATAAGCACGGCATTCTAAATGAACTTCAATTTAATATTAATGCTCTTTGTTATTAAAATAGTCATGTCTTGAAATGCCACATTTGAAAAAAAAATATTTTTAGCTCCTAAGGGGATTTCAGTAGGGTTTATTTGTTGAGGATTATCATGAAGGCTTCTAAAAGTTTTAAAAATGTGTGATGGGTACAGTCACTTTAAACTGGATCCCTGTGTTCTTTTTCTAATACGGTTATTATTAATTGGATTATTTCTGTTCTGAAGATCTATGATCTATGTTCTATGATTTCTGGGCAATTAAAACATATAAAGTTCCACTGAGTGATTCAGTTATTTAACTGTTTAGATGTTTAACTGCTATTTAATCTAAACATTCTGAAGCAATGACTTTTACTGTTCTGTGT